>NW_026973740.1:105000-107500 GCF_035594125.1 Scylla paramamosain
TCCAGTAACCTTCCAGCACCTCATCCTCTGTCCAATTAACCTCCTGACACCTAACCTAACTTAACGTAACCTAATTTCAATCCTTCGGACCAATTAACCTCCTGACACCTCACTCTTTCGGTCCACTCATCTCCACTGACGCTTTCCGATCCATTGGGTTTTCTCGTGAAGACCAGCAATCACACTTATTTCCCAGTATAGTGTGCGCCAATCAGATGCTTCGCTTGAGGCAACAGGAGCAAAGCAAATCCTTTCGTTAACCCTTTTGTTGGTCAAGGTTAATAAAAAATAAATGAGTTATGTTTTTTTTTTCTTCTTTTCTTTTGTCTTGTAAAATCATGTAGGTCTTACTCAAATAGTATCTGCCATATTTTTTTTTTTTTTTTTTTTTAATGAAAGAGGAATTAGGTGACCCAAACATCCATCTCATGAAGCTTATTGAAAGTCTTTTTATATTTCTTCCCTTGAAGATGCTACAACACTGGCCTAAGTACGTGAGTTGGTCGTAAAGGAGGCTGCTGTTATATCCACAACTACGATAATAGGGATAAAAAACTTGGCAAAGGGATGGAAAAATACGAGAAACTTTTTGTTGGACACAATCTTAGGATCAGCAACCAGGATTGAACAAGAAATAACGGGCTAAAGCTTGAAAAATTTAGGTTTAGGAAGGAGATAGGAAGAAGTTGGTTCTCAAATAGAGTGGTAGATGAGTGGAACGGACTCGGTAATCATGTTGTTTGTGCTAAGACATTAGGGAGCTTCAAGAGAAGATTAGACGGGTTTATGGATGGAGATGATAGGTGGAAATAGGTAGGTATATTTCACACAGGGGACAGCCACGTGTAAGCCTGGTCGCTTCTTGCAGCTTCCCTTATTTCTTATGTTCTCATGTTCTTAACTCGGTGTTGGCTGCACCCGCCCGTATAGAGGCGGCAAGGGAAACCGTTTCTTGTGGCCTTCGCTGCGGGTGAAGTGAACAGACTTTCTCGCTGTCTGAAGTAAACCTTGATATTCTGTGTGTGGTAGTTGACATTGTCATTACCAGTGCGTAGAGACTCTTTCATCCAGACTCGTCAGCTGCCTGTACATTCTTGGAAATCCTAGCAAAACTCCTTGGGTTATATTTCGAAACGTTTTGACCTCTTATGACTATTTTCGAAGGGCACGAAAGCAATTAGTTGGGATAGTTTAGCTAGTTCCTGTTTTATATTAACAGAAATCCTTGCAAAACTGTTACTAGAATCACGTAAAAAAATAAACAAAACAAATGCTTGAAAACACCAAAAAGTATCCACCACATCGTGTTGAAACTTAAGGTCACACACTGAAATCTTTGATAATACGATACGTTCTCTTATCTTTCCATCGCGTTCTCTGTCTACCCTAACGTCTTTCACTATCTCACTGTCCGTAAGTAGCCATTCTGTTTCTCTCACAGTCCGCGTTTGGTAAGTGTTTTTTTTTTTTTTTCTTTTTTTTTTTAAAGACCACGGGAATCTCTGCGGGTCTTGATGTCTGTGGCAAGGATCTGTTTCATGACGTGTTGCTGTTTGTGAGTAGTCGTAATTCCTTATCTGGATAGTATGGTGGGGATGGGAGTGGATCTATTTGATGAGAGAGATAGTTGGATAGTCTGATGCATGGAAAATAAGGAGCTATACTGTTATACAAAACAAAACAATGGAGTAAACCTCAGTTAACCCTTTTTTTCCTCTCCCTCTGGTCTTTTGAAGAGATGTATAATTATAATTTCCTTTTTTGTATAATGCTATTTTAGTTAGTGGTTTTATTCATTTCTTTGCATTACTGTTCACTTTTTGTCTCTTCGGCGGCGGGAAGAATGCGAGTTCTTTCTGCGTGTTGCCGAAGTTGTGTTAACCCTAAAAACGTATACATACAAAGTTTTACGTTCGGGTAAACGTGTGCCAACTAGAATGACTAGGAAAAAATAAAAATAAATTATAAAGACATGTCTTATTGATGCTAAATGATAGTCAGCTACAAAAATAAGTATTCCTTACTACTGCTAGCAAGTTTTTTTTTGTAATAAAAAGAAACTGGAAATCTGACTTTGAGTTCATTGCAATTTTTCTCAAAAAAAAGTAATGTTCTGTGATTTGCTAGTATTTAGAAAAAAAAAATGAAATTAAGAGAAAAAAAATAGTTAGCAAAGTAAAGTAGCATGATGGTGGATGCCATATTCTGCCTGCCAAACCTTTGCTGCAAGGCAATCATGGTGTCTGGAATGAATCAAAATGGGTGATTTTAAACGTGTGCCAATTGGAATCACTATAGGAAAAAATGTAATATAAAATGTTTTATTGATTCTAAATGGTACTTTGGTACAAAAATAAGTATTCTGGACTATTATTAGCTATGTTTTATGATAAAATACATACACCACCTCCAGGCAAAGCACTGCACTCTGTGAGTGTCTCTGATGGTGAAGAGGAGCCACGAGGTGGAGGGGGAGGGGAGACATCCCCATAGACGTTCG
>NW_026973740.1:117500-125000 GCF_035594125.1 Scylla paramamosain
GGATCACCGTAGAATTTGGAGGTTAGGCCTACTTTCTTAGACACGCCCACCAAAAACTGGATTAGGCCTCAAGACACTCAGTATTCCACTATGGAATGCCCCATAACAAAATCAATAAACAAATCAGTAAACAAGCAAATCTTACAGCTACAAACAAACTCACGCAACTCTTCCACAAGCAGAAACAGTCAATGCCACCGATCACTAACCCTTCACCTCAGCTTGCTGATAACCAGACCACCTGCTGAACGAAACGATTACAAGAAAAAGAAGAATAAGAGGAAGAAGAAGAAGAAGAAGAAGAAGAAGAAGAAGAAGAAGAAGAAGAAGAAGAAGAAGAAGAAGAAGAAGAAGAAAGAGGAGGAGGAGGAGGAGGAAGAGTAAGAAGAGGAGAAGGAGGAGGAGGAGGAGGAGCAAGAACAACAACAACAACAACAACAACAACAACAACACACACACACACACACACACACACACACACAACCTCTCTCTCTCTCTCTCTCTCTCTCTCTCTCTCTCTCTCTCTCTCTCTCTCTCTCTCTCTCTCTCTCTCTCTCTCTCTCTCTCTCTCTCTTACCTGATGTCCCTCCCTCCTTCCCTCGCCACTTTCAAGATGGCGATGTCGTTGTTGAATTATGTATTTACATCAAAGTTTGGGTTCGTATATAATTTGTCGATCTGGAAATCCTGCAGATAGTAGTAGTAGTAGTAGTAGTAGTAGTAGTAGTGGTGGCGATGGTTTGAAGTGTTTGCAAATCATAAATGTGTAATCCTTAAAATGTATGAAATTTAAATATAACTTAATTGTATATAAGTTGGCTTCACTTCTAAATCTACTTATAAAGATACTACAATCAAGTGCTACTTATACCACTACTTACAAAGGTACTCGTGTACTTATATCACCTACTTATCTACTACTACAGTCTCTCATACACCCTTTATAAGTGCAAATTAGAAGCGTTACTTATAAATGTACTTATTTACTTAGAGATTGACTTATCTACTACTTGACTTCAGGGCAAGTTGGGAGCGTCACTCATAAATCTACTTATAAATACAGGCTAGGAACGTGCCTGCATACATATGTAGGTTTACTTAGAAAGGATACTTATCTACTAGTATTATTACTTCACTTGTTCCTATCCTTAATTCAGTACAAGTTTTAACGCTACTTACAAACTTCTTATACATCTTCTTAGAAGTCTACTACTACTACTACTACTACTACTACTACTACTACTACTACTACTACTACTACTACTTTACTTGCTTCTATCCTTAAGTACACACAAGTTAGGTACGTTACAAACAAACTACTACTACTACTACTACTACTACTATGATCGACTGGTATTGGTAGTTATGAGTAAAGGACAGACCGAGGATGTTCAGTGTAGAAGAGGGGGACAGTTGAGTGTCACTGAAGAAGAGGTGATAGTTGTCTGGAAGGTTATGTCGAGTTGATAGATGGAGGAATTGAGTTTTTGAGGCATTGAACAATACCAAGTTTGCTCTGCCCCAATCAGAAACTTTAGAAAGATCAGAAGTCAAGCGTTCTGTGGCTTCCCTGCGTGAAATGTTTACCTCCTGAAGGGTTGGACGTCTATGAAAAGTGCAGGGTGGTATCATCAGCGTAGGAGTGGATAGGACAAGAAGTTTGGTTTAGAGGATCATTAATGAATAATAAGAAGAGAGTGGGCGACAGGACAGAACCCTGAGGAACACCACTGTTAATAGATTTAGGAAAAGAACAGTGACCGTCTACCACAGCAGCAATAGAACGGTTAGAAAGAAAACTTGAGATGAAGTTACAGAGAGAAGGATAGAAGCCGTAGGAGGGTAGTCTGGAAATCAAAGCTTTATGCCACACTCTATCAAAAGCTTTTGATATGTCCAAGGCAACAGCAAAAGTTTCACCAAAATCTCTAAAAGAGGATGACCAAGACTCAGTAAGGAAAGCTAGAAGATCACCAATAGAGCGGCCTTGACAGAACCCGTACTGGCGATCAGATAGAAGGTTGCGAAGTGATAGATGTTTAAGAATCTTCCTGTTGAGGATAGATTCAAAAACTTTAGATAAGCAGGAAATTAAAGCAATAGGACGGTAGTTTGAGGGATTAGAATGGTCACTCTTTTTAGGAACAGGCCGAATGTAGGCAAACTTCCAGCAAGAAGGAAAGGTAGATGTTGACAGACAGAGCTGAAAGAGTTTGATTAGGCAAGGTGCAAGCACGGAGGCACAGTTTCGGAGAACAACAGGAGGGACCCCATCAGGTCCATAAGCCTTCCGAGGGTTTAGGCCAGCAAGGGCATGGAAAACATCATTGCGAAGAATTTTAATAGGTGGCATGAAGTAGTCAGAGGGTGGAGGAGAAGGAGGAACAACCCCAGAATCATCCAAAGTAAAGTTTTTAGCAAAGGTTTGAGCGAAGAGTTCAACTTTAGAAATAGATGTGATAGCAGTGGTGCCATCTGGTTGAAATAAAGGAGGGAAAGAAGAAGAAGCAAAGTTATTGGAGATATTTTTGGCTAGATGCCAGAAGTCACGAGGGGAGTTAGATCTTGAAAGGTTTTGACACTTTCTGTTAATGAAGGAGTTTTTGACTAGTTGAACAGACTTGGCATGGTTCCGGCAGAAATATAAAGTGCATGAGATTCTGGTGATGGAAGGTTTAAGTACCTTTTGTGCGCCACCTCTCTATCATGTATAGCACGAGAACAAGCTGTGTTAAACCAAGGTTTGGAAGGTTTAGGCCGAGAAAAAGAGTGAGGAATGTACGCCTCCATGCCAGACACTATCACCTCTGTTATGCGCTCAGCACACAAAGACGGGTCTCTGACACGGAAGCAGTAGTCATTCCAAGGAAAATCAGCAAAATACCTCCTCAGGTCCCCCCAACTAGCAGAGGCAAAACGCCAGAGGCACCTTCGCTTAGGGGGATCCTGAGGAGAGATTGGAGTGATAGGACAAGATACAGATATGAGATTGTGATAGGAGGAGCCCAACGGAGAAGAAAGGGTGACAACATAAGCAGAAGGATTAGAGGTCAGGAAAAGGTCAAGAATGTTGGGCGTATCTCCAAGACAGTCAGGAATACGAGTAGGGTGTTGCACCAATTGCTCTAGGTCATGGAGGATAGCAAAGTTGAAGACTAGTTCACCAGGATGGTCAGTGAAGGGAGAGGAAAGCCAAAGCTGGTGGTGAACATTGAAGTCTCCAAGAATGGAGATCTCTGCAAAAGGGAAGAGGGTCAGAATGTGCTCCACTTTGGAAGTTAAGTAGTCAAAGAATTTCTTATAGTCAGAGGAGTTAGGTGAGAGGTATACAGCATATATAAATTTAGTTTGAGAGTGACTCTGAAGTCGTAGCCAGATAGTGGAAAACTCGGAAGATTCACGAGCGTGGTCACGAGGTTAAGTCATTGTGTACATAAACGCAACATCCAGCTTTGGATCGAAAATGAGGATAGAGAAAGTAGGAGGTGGGTACGAGTACTTATAGCTAAGATACTTATAGCTAAGAGTAATACATGCTAAAATACATTAGGGAGAGATTAATTATGGAGAATACTTAGATACTATGATGTAGGTGCTACTGATTACTTATCCATGTCAATAAAAGAAGTATGGAAAGTTCCATGG
Source organism: Scylla paramamosain (assembly GCF_035594125.1). NCBI lineage: Eukaryota > Metazoa > Arthropoda > Malacostraca > Decapoda > Portunidae > Scylla > Scylla paramamosain. Next base: position 121,146 of record NW_026973740.1, read on the forward strand.
TGTGTGTGTGATGTAGGGTGGCGTGATCATGTCTACCTCACCCTTATCCGCCAACACCCACAATGTACATTTATGTATATATGTATACATACATTTATATTGCTAATCAGGCAAGGCATTATAAATACAATACATGTTATTATTAATTATGTGACACGATTACAGTGAGAGAGAGAGAGAGAGAGAGAGAGAGAGAGAGAGAGAGAGAGAGAGAGAGAGAGAGAGAGAGAGAACCTAACCACCACCACCACCACTACTACTACTACTACTACTACTACTACTACTACTACTACTACTACTACTACTACTACTACTATATTCTCCTATTCCTAACATTCTCTCTCTCTCTCTCTCTCTCTCTCTCTCTCTCTCTCTCTCTCTCTCTCTCTCTCTCTCTCTCTCTCTCTCTCCCCACCACCACCACCACCACGCCCAGGACACCCCTCCAGGGCGGCGCCGTGACACTGTACCCGCCGGGCAGCTGCGTCAGTAGGTCAGCCTATGACAGCAGGGAACTGACCAGCGGCATGGTGTGTGCGGGGGACCTGGCTGGCGTGGCTGACACGTGCACAGGAGACAGTGGCGGCCCGCTTGTCTGTGATAGTCCAGGTGGTCAGAATAGTCAGCGGGTTAGTGTACTATTAGGCATCACTTCCTGGGGCAAAGGCTGTGGCAGGAGGAATAGTCCAGGAATATATACCAAGATTTATAAGTACTTGAGGTGGATCAGTACTGTTATAGCGTAGTGGTAGTGGTGGTGGTAGTAATGGTCGCATTGTCAAGTTTGCTTAAGTTACCCTTAAAATTATTCGTTTTCTTTGATGCAACTTTTTTTTTTTGGGGGGGTAGTGACTCAAACAAAAAGCAGCTTTGTACGTACACTTTTCCATTAACACACACACACACTCTCTCTCTCTCTCTCTCTCTCTCTCTCTCTCTCTCTCTCTCTCTCTCTCTCTCCTCCCTGCTGCGTGACGTCAGGCCGAGCACAAGCTGGAGGACAGAACGTATCTACATGAAACGAGAAAGGAAAGAGAATCTGAGACAGTGTTCGCTTTCCTGGACAAGGAATTATTAATGATATAACAAAAGGAGGCAGGACAAGCTGAATATCAGGACAAATTCAATGTGATTCGTGCCACGGAGAGTCAAAACACTAGACAGCGCCGGACACGTGTGGATGCCTAAGCCGGGTTCAGTGTTACGAGGCTGTGTGTGTGTGTGTGTGTGTGTGTGTGTGTGTGTGTGTGTGTGAGTGTGTGTGTGTGTTGTGCTGCTGCTAGCTCATCGTTGTTATTAGTGTATCAATTGTAGTAGTAGTAGTAGTAGTAGTAGTAGTAGTAGTGGTGGTGGTGAAGGTGTGTATACCTGTAGTACTACTGCTACTGTTACTACTACTACTACTACTACTACTACTACTACTACTACTACTACTACTACTACTACTACTACTACTTCTACTACGACTACAACGTAAATCTTTGTATTAATAGTTTAAGAATTGTTGTAAAAGTAGTAGTAGTTCTTGTCGGCATTATTGTTGTTATACTGTTAGTATTATTACTATCATTATTATTATTATTATTTTATATTATTATTATTATTATTATTATTATTATTACTATTTTTTTTCATTGAATAAAGTTTTTAATTGATAGCATCTTTAATTGCAACACACACACACACACACACACACACACACACACACACACACACCGCGACGGTTCATGGGCCTACTCCACATGAACAAGGAACTGTGTAACTTTGAAGAAGTGTCGCGGCTTACCCTAACCTGCAGGCTTGCCCGGGGACTAGTAGGAGATTCCCTGTAACCAGTTGGGGGCAATAAGCAGCAGGAAAGGACTAATTAACAGTTCCGAAGAGCCAGGATAGGCCTAGCAAGCCACTGGTGTTACACTTTTTGCTCAAGAAACGCAGAACATGCCTCGGAATCGGACTGACCAAAGGGTAACGAACCGGAATGGAACTGGACATGAAAATAGGAAACAAAAGACAACAAACAAACAACAGAATTAATGAAAGTTGACAGAATAAAGGAGGAATGTAATATTTACATAGAAAACGTTAAACTGAAGCAGACCGACAAATTTTGTTATCTGGGAGTACTTTTCGACGAGGAAAACAGACAGAATATAGAAATTTTAAATAGAATACAGAAGTACAATGCAAATGTCAGTGCATTGTATCCCATACTTAAAGATAAGAATATTCCAACAAAAGCTAAAACCATAATATTTACAACAATACTAAGACCAGTACTTCTATATGGGTCAGAAACTTGGATACTGACAACAAGAAACATCTTCACAAATACAAGCAGCAGAAATGAGAGTTCTGAGAATGATCCGAGGTGTGACCAGACTTGATAGAATTAGAAATGAAGAAAACCAGAGAGAGATTAGGGATAACATCTGTACTGAAGATAATTGAAAAGAACAAATTGAGATGGTATGGACATGTCCAAAGAATGGAAGATACAAGATACGCAAGGAAGTTTCTGGAATGGGTTCCTCTAGGCAGGAGTGCCGGTGGGACGACCTAGGAAAGCGATGGGATGCAGGGAGTTGAAGAAGCTGCTGAACGAAGAGGGAAGAAAATCTACAAGAAATAACCAAAGATGAGGATTTCATGGATAGAGACCTTTGGAGAAGATTCGTAGAGGCCGGACACTGACAGGCATTGCCTACCTTGCGTGTGGTGAGAAGAACCTGGTGAGAACACACACACACACACACACACACACACACACACACACACACACACACACACACACACACACACACACACAATATTAGTAATAATAGTAAAGGAGGAAGAAAAGGAAGAAGGAAGAGGAGGAGGAGGAGGAGGAGGAGGAGAGGAGGTGGAGGAGGAAGAAGGAGGAGGAGGAAGGGGAATTTTTGTAGTTTGGTTCAGTAAATAGTAAGTAAATTCTCTCTCTCTCACTCTCTCTCTCTCTCTCTCTCTCTTCTCTCTCCTCTCTCTCTCTCTCTCTCTCTCTCTCGTCCTCTCTCTCTGTGTGTGTGTGTGTGTGTTGTGTGTGTGTGTGTGTGTGTGTGTGTCTGTCTGTCTGTCTGTCTGTCTGTCTGTCTTTCCTCTTTGTCTATTGTGTGTGTGTGTGTGTGTGTGTGTGTGTGTGTGTGATAGGGAAGATGTACGAAGTTACAGAGGAATTAATATTATGAATTGCATGACAAAAGTGTATGACATAGTTCTTTGTTCACGGTTCGAATCCTGGTTGAAGCCTTTCCGAGAGGCAGGCGGGAGCTCAGCGAGGTTGAGGATGCCTTGAACATATAATGACTCTTAGACTGCTTATTGATATTGTAAAGAAAAAGAAGAACAAGCTGTATGTAACGTTTGTGGATTTTAGTTCAGCCTATGATAGAGTATCGAGACCACTCATGTTGAGACTCCTCAAGAGACTAGAGTGTGGGACTGTGATGCTTAGTGGCGTGGCTGCGATGTATCAGGAGTGTTGTGGGCACTGCGGTGTTTTCAGTTGCCGTAGGTGTCAGACAAGGCTCACCCACAAGTTGTTTGTTATTTATACTGTATGTCAGTGACTTAATCCAATTAAAGAAAATTGTCCTGATGATGGTTTTTTAAAGTGGCTTCATGTTCTCACGTTAATGGACGATACAGTGTTGCTCTTCACGACTCGAGACCGAATGACTAAGAAATTAAGTTTGTTAAAACAGTATTGTGACATATATAATATGGGTATAAACTTAACTAAAACTAATTTCTTCGTAATCAACGCTTCAGCGATCGACAAGGAAGCGATGGTAGTGGACAATATGAGGGTAGAATGGTGTGACATGTACCTGTATC
>NW_026973740.1:135000-165000 GCF_035594125.1 Scylla paramamosain
CATTCACGGAATCCTGGAGGGTGGGATGACCGAGTGTTGCCATCACGCGTTCCCTCCGACATCTCAATACATCCCCTATGGTCAAGGTCGTCGCGACTGCCGCACGAGATCCCGTTACCTGTCCATCCTTTTTACCTGGAGAAAGCGTCTGTGACGGCCAGGGCGGAGCGGCGGCCTCTTCCACTTTCACCGACCACCAGCGGCATGGCTGACGTAATACTTATGTCGGATGGCGGTCTTATTACTATCATTATTATTATTATTATTATTAATATTATTATTATTATTATTATTATTATTAGAAAGGTTATGCAGAGTCGATGGAACATTTTATTTTTATTAGGACAAATACAGCTCATTGCTTATTAGGGCAAATACATCTCTTTCATTCAAAACATTTGCGAATTGAAGGCGAAGAGATCATCGTCATCGCTGTCAATGACGGGCGTAGTTTTAATAACTCTAGGAACCAGCTTCTTACGAGGGGCGGCTGGAGCAACGGGGAGTTTTGGTGTGCTGTCGTCCTCTGGCGTGTTAGGGGGAATATTTTTTTTTTTTCTGTTTTCCTGCGACTTCTTCTTCACCTCCTGACCCTCTTTGCCGCCTACTGTCGACTCATCTGACCGTTGCGGCTGTGCTTCGGTCGGAGGTGGCATCAGCGACTCCTGAGGTGGCGGAATCGACTGCGATGTCGGCTGCTGCTGTTGCGACTCCTGTCCTGATGGAGCGTCAGGTGGTGGGCTGGCCGGCAGTGGCGACATGTCGTCATCACTAAAGATCAATTTCTTCTTTGCAGGTTCTGACATTTTCTCCACATTGACATCCTCATGGTCAGCACGGCTTCGCTTACCCCCAGCATCGCCCAGATAGATATCAAAGCGGAAAGAGATGCGTTCTGTAACAGACAAAAAAAAAAAAAAAAAAAAAAAAACGATGAGAACAATGGAAAAGTTTTTATTTCCCCTCCCACTCTCCCTCTTCTTATTCATTGGCAAAGAACGTTAATGTAATTTACAATGGTGAAGATGTCAGATGCCGTGCAAGGTAATGGCGTACTCACCCGCAGTTCTCAAGATGAAATGTTTGTTAGCTTGCTCCATTCTTGGAGATGAGGCTTCGACGTCCGACTGGGTTGAGAGGTGATGGCGAAGTGACGCTTATCCGTCAGCAATTACCCCATATTGACCCCCTTTCCCACCCCCACCCCACCCCCCAATCTACCTTATTACCGCTTTACAGATGTTACGACATCTCGCCCGGCTGCCGGCTGGGCAAAACGTAGACATGCAATGCGGCATATTACGAAATATTACGTATGCCATACGAGTAATTTTTTTGTCATTATATAGATATTGATGCTTTTTGAAGGTGGCGTGAATAATGCATATTGCACGTTTTAATGTATGCCAACTCAGTAGAAGGCAAAAGAACATGCAATAAATGCCACACACGAGGGAATTCAACCCCTGAAGTCGATAATTTAATGTGCTAATTTTCATATGTGGACAAGTTTGCATAAAATGATGTAAGACAGCGGAATTGTATTTGGGATGCAAGTTATAGCTATCGTAATAGCCTATGGTCTGACTTTGAAAATTAAGATAAACAGTAATCCAGTGGCCCATGGTCTTTGAGTCACTCAATGTATTTAGAATGAAAACGCATGGCTTCACCTGTTTTCTGGCAAGATTTATCAGATCTGTCACATGGCGATGATCGTGACAGCCTAAAAAATAAACTCGATCGCCCAAGATGCCTGCTAGACCGGCCTGTATTTCACGTGCATTCATGACGGCTTATGCGCGGACAATGCAGCGAACGTGACGATAATGATCAATTTCTATGACGCCAGTAGTGTCGGCGAAAAACATTATGACGCGGTTGTGATTACGTCCCTTGGCAAACGACAGATTAATTCTTAGATTTCCTGATTTATCCAGAGGGATGGCATTGTGCACGTCCTCCGTCACAAAGTTAAAGAAACATACTGTCCGACCTTTATTGAATGCATCAAATGTTAGGGAATTACGCGTGTCCAATCCTAGTGACTCAAGGGTCGTGTAAAACAATTTTGACGCGTGATGCGGGAAAGAGCTGCGAACGTTATAAATGGTCGCCCCGTTCACGGTGATATGTACATGTGACAGATCGGCGTGTTGAAAATATAAACCATTCTTATCAATTACGCCTTGTAAGCTGTCCATATCAACTATTGCCATGGTCAAATTTTGAGGTATGATTTGCGCTAAAGGTAATTCGGCAATCAAAGACGTTTGATTGGCGGCTAACACATACGTTTTATTGAGCGTTCTATTAAAAGTGTATTGCATTGGATTTCGAGTCAAGGAGTTATTTAACGATTCTAAGGCGGGCGGATGTGGCGTGACGCGGTCAACCCATAACTTAGCCATCTCGAGCTTAAATTTGAAACTGCTGGCATCTTGGTGTGAATTAAGAATCCATGTTTTGTTAGCCAATTCTAATCGAATTCTCACATCAACAGAGTCAAGCAGATAAGCGTCCAGACTTGATATATCCGAAAACAAAGGCGCAGTCATCGAAATGCCGTGCGTTTTACAATCTTTCATCATTTGTTTCTCGTCTTTATTCCCTCCCGTGAAATAGTCTTCATCAAATTTATTGATTATGCCTTTTGATCCATCATAATCGCGATGGTAGAAGGCGACGCGGCCGATAGAGTCAATTTTATCCTGAGGGATTGTTGTAATCATTTTAATGAAGGCGTGATAGTTGAACAAAGAGGATGACTCCACAAGCTGTTCGTTAAAATAACAAGCGCATGACTTAAACATCGTATTATTCAAACCATTACTAAAAACGACGTGATCGCCATCGTCTAGTGGCGCGCCGTCTGCCTTCGTCGCGCTAACTCGCAATTCTAGAGACAGCGTTGATAGATCCAAAAATTGCCCTGGAATACCAGGCAGTCTAAATTCAATGTAAGGATCGTTGATCCCCGCATGATTATTAGCATTTGCATCTAAATTAACGGGTAATACGTCCAACTTTCCCCTCGCAGCGACTGACGATTCGATGGTATGCAAGCGATTCACCCGCGGAAAGTTCTCACTCACGGCCGTCAGATAATTGCTCAGGGGGGTGGAGGTCGCTCCACCCTGCACATCCGGACCGTAATGAGTCATCTTTGCGACTAAGCTAAATATTGAAGATATCTGCTTTATAGCAAGTCTTTCTTTTCAGTTGCCTGGTTGGTGGTTTTCTCTTTTTTTTTTTTTTTCCGACTCCAACTTTCCTCTTTTTCATTACTCGTCCGCCTCGAACTATCCTTTCCCCCACACCCTTCACGGCTGCAACACCTCTATTTCTTAATGATTCGCGAAGTCGCTTCCCTTCTAAAACATCTGTTAATAAACCTTTTCCCATTTGGAGCGCTTCGGGTGCTACAGTGCGCATGAGAAAGGGAATTGCTCTTTTAGCAAAGCCACTCAAAACGGAAAATAGACCGCCACCTCTTCTTGAATGGGGTGGAATAAAAACCCGGATGTCGTCTAAGCCTCCACCTTTGCTTTGCGTAAAAAGCAAGTCGTATTCCGCTCGAGTGGGAGGTGTGAACGCTCTCGTCATGATGGTTGTCACGTCATGAATAAGACGTCGAGCATAATCACCGGCTATTTATTTCTGTCTGATATGCTGCTCCCGCCATGATCAAAATAAATAATAACGGTCACCCAATTAAGGAATACATTTATACTCGATTTGTCAAACACACATCAACTTTATTTTTAAATTTACATGATATAGTTATTCAGACTTCCTCACCAGAATAGTTTCAACTCCAAAAGGTTGAAGTCGCTGCGCCAGCCCTTCCACCATAGGCAGGTAATTATTCTTCCACTCATCCTGGCAGCGACCTCTACATCCCAGTCCTTCCGGGATAATAATTTGCTCTACTTCAGCGTTCGCCATGGCTAGCAGGGCAATCTTTTTCAGGCAATTCTGGAAGTGTTGACGTCGATTCACGCTTGTATCCATCTTGAGTCCTTCCACGTAAGGCAAATCCTTCGACGTCGCGATTGCCTGTCGCGCCTTCTCGTTTCCCTCGACGGCCTCGCCCCAACCATACTGAGTCACGCAGGCCACCAGGTGAGGGAGATTTACGCTTCCTGTGGGAGGCGCGTGGATAATGATACGTCCTGGGTCATCTCTCGTGTCTGCCGTGGCCCGATGAAGCGAGTAGAGTCTCTTTCTAGCTGCATGTGTATTCTCGTATGGGTAAATCGTTTTGAGATCCCGCGCAATCCCACTCGGTTCGGTGGAGACGGCATTTACTGAATAAATGATATAACAGCGGCGGTCGCGGAAGATGCCATCGGTCAGCTTGCCCTCGACCACCTTCATCTTGACGAGTAATTGGAGGGCTGATCCGCACGTTGAACCCTCTGTGAGGGGAGTGAGGGGGAAATGTGACATCGCAGACCTTTATTCGCACGTATTGGTCGATATTACACCTTCTGCGTAGTAGAATTTATTCATTCAAATTGACGCAGGTGTTATTTTTTTTTTCCTTTGTTGGTGGGAAGGGATGGAGGGTGGGGAACGTATTATTTATTAGGGGATGTGGGTTAGGGGGGGGTGAACCTTTTTTTGACCATAACCCTCATCAATTATCCATCCGTGGGCCTGCACCCCTGACGCGCCTAACACGTGCTCTCATGTATTATTGATGTACTTACTCGTTTACAGAGTAAGATGGGGAGCTTTCTCATTTAATATGCTTCCCAGATGTCACCGACCCCGCCACCTATCAGTTTACTTCGTTGAGTCGTATTTCTGATGGCATCCGCGGGGAGTTGCGCCATGCGAAGTAGCAGTGATAATAATGGACGCTTATCGGGTGAAAGTCTTTTCGCGGCCCCCTTTTCGTGACCGAGTACTCGTATGAGATCAAACACGCTTATGCCAGAAAATGGTGGAAGTAAGTTACCGCGCTCATCCCATGAAATCCCAGGTTTGCCCTCCAATAATTTCAAGAGAGATAAACCATATTCTCTAAAGGAAGGAGGAACGGCAACTCGAATCAAATCATCCAAGGGTGGATTGACAGGTGCGCGTGGTGGTGGCGTCACGCTGGCGGCGTCGGGGAGGGCGGCGGCCGGTAGCGGAAGTGAAGTTTTTTTTTTTTTCTTGACTTGTTTTGACGTGAATCGGTGCTGAGTTGCGCTGTCGGTCGGTTTAAACTTACACCTCTCGGCAACTGAGACGGGAACTAAACAATATTCTTTCATCTCTGTAGTAAACTTGTTATTGCCGACACGGCTATCGGGAGTAACGCGGCCAATATGTTACCACCTCGTTTGGAGATTAGAATCGCTTTCTTCTTGTACACGGGCGTCTTCTTCAAGGCTACAGTGCGAATATCACTCTTGAATTTTTTCAGGCGGTTAATGATGGTATCGTCGTCCGTCAGGCGTCTCTTCAAAAAGTTGGCGAATATTTCCGAGATGCAATTGACTTCGCGCTTATTCAAACTTTGCAAGACCTGCTTCCGCAATTTAGGGGTGACGTGCGAGAGGAGAAAAACCAAATCCTTGTACTTCAATATCAATGGTTTTTCCTCATCCATATCTTATACTAAGTCGTCCGCATCTATCCAGCTGTCAAATTTATCTGGGTACCCACGCCAGTGGACGAAGTACTTTCTCTTACCTCGCTCGACCTTCGATCGTAATATATCGACCTGGTAATGTGAGGGAAGAGAGGACTTGATTAATTCTTCCCTGTAGAAAGCGCCGGTCACGTCCTCCCCCGCCAAATCCCTTATGAAATAAATAGGGATTTTATGTGAGTAATCCACACGACTTATCTTAAAAAGCTCCTCGGTATTGTTGACGGTATAACCCTTATTGAATTTAAATTGCGTTCGGGAAGCACGTTGCAAGCGTACAATGTCTCCCACGTCTAATTTATGACTGACAACTTTCTTTCCCCTTGGCCGATTTAAATACATTCGTTTAAATTGCTTCCTGACTTGTGACAGCTCGCGGAGGTGGTGAACCTGAGCCGGCGTTTGGTTGCCGCCCAAACCGCGGTGTGGGGTGTGATTGTACGTATTTATTAGGGTGGGCAAGACGTTAATATACGTCAGTGTGTTGTTCTGCGTGAGATATTTATATATTTTTGTCTTTATGGTTCGGATGACCCTTTCTGCCAAACTCGCCTTTGTTTCACGCGAGTAATTGGAATACAAGGTAATACCTTTCAAAGTTAGATATTTTTTCACTGCTTGATTATAAAATTCGGATCCCTGATCGGTAAAAAGACGCGACACGCCTGTAAAACTCCCCGACTCTAGAACTTTTTTCAGCGCTTGCAGGCTACTGTGCCCGGATTTACTTGTCAGCGTTGCCACTTTCAAGTATCTGCTGAAAACGTCCAGGCAAAACATGATGTATCGGACGCCGCCATTGTGTCTGTGCAGCCTCGCAAAATCAGCCAAATCGCAAGTTAAAATGACGGACGGTTTAGGAGCGAGAATTTTTCGTCGCGGAAAACGTTTCAGTGTCGGCTTGTGAAGCGTATAAGTGCGGTTGCCCTGCAGAAATGCCCTCACATCGCGGAGTGTTAGATTCTTATCCCTTTTCTTCCCCTCTCTGTAGAGTGCTTGCACACCTCCTAAAGCCGCAGGATTCGTCATATCCCGGTAAAGTTCGTCCAAAACGGCGTTCATAGCAGATAGACTTTCTCACAGGGTGGCTCATCCACAATATTCGTGCGCAGTTGAATTTCTTCGGCTGCGTTCGGGGATAAATCACACAACAAATAACCGTGATCTCGTCTAAGCACGACATTTTTATAAATTTCCACAAAGTGTTTGGCGCGCTCCCTTCCATAAAGTTGCCTGCCCAGACATTCAATTTGATATATATCTCTGTTTTTCATAAGAATGTAATGTGAGGCATTTAAAGTTATCGTTCTAGCATACTTTCCGGGGAAAAAGACATTCTGTGCTATCATTATAACTGACAAATTTTTATGTCTCCCTTTGGTGAAAGCCTCTGCTATCGTTTGAGAATTGCCAGCCGTGAGGAAATTGTCATCTAATATCAGGAGTGTGTGCGTTTGCGGGTCGGCGTATGGACTGTTATCATCCATCACGGGATCAATAATTTTCTCATGCACTTCGACCTTATCTTGAAAAGGGGAATTCTGCTGCAGCGAATGCGATGAGACGCCACAAATGATAATTCTGTTAAATCCATGCTGATATTTCTCTATAATTTTATTGCAGAGGTGTGTTTTGCCGGAATTTGTATAACCTGCAATAATTATGCGTGCAGGATATCTGAAGAGATTCAGCATCTCTTCGCTAAATGTCTTGTCCATGTTAAGTTCAGAGGGTTACTAAAAGACGCTACGATATGTTTACAGTATTTATTACTTAACCTTTATTTACATGGTCATGTAGGTAACAGCATAACTAACCTCCTAGCTGCATCCTCATCCCTGCCTTCTAATTATGACGTGGATCTCCCCCGACCCACACCTCTTCCTCAACCTCCCCCCCCCCCCCTCCCCCCTCTCCTTAACCTAAGTACAAATGTTCTTACATTACCTCCTCCTCCTCATCCTCCTTATCCCACGTGGACAGTACAAATGTCCTTACAGTACATGAACAATCTCCTCATTCCTCTCCTTAACTCCATACTCAAAACAAATGTTCTTACATTACATGAATGGCAGCTGCTGGCGGCCGCGGTCTCTCTCCACCCCTTAATTATGACGTGAATAATGTCATGGAAGGCCACTCCCGATCACGACACAACCCATCCTCCACCTCCCCCTCTTCCTTAGCCTACGTGGTCAGAGCAAATGTTTTTTTACATTACATGAAGGGCGTCTGCTAGCAGCTGCGTCCTCTCTTTCTCTACCCCTTAATCATGATGTGAATAATGCCGCGGAAAGTCTCTCCCGATCACGCCACAGACCACTCATTACCCCATCCTCCCCCTCTTCCTCCCCCTCTTCCTCCTCCTCCTCCTCCTCCTCCTCCTCCTCCTCTTCCTCATCCACATCCACCTCCCCCACATCCACCGCCACCTCCTCTTCCATCTCATTCTCCACATCTCTTTCCCGCGGATCATTGTCGGGGTGATAATACGCCCTTGAGGTATAGCCATCGACGTGAAAGCGCTTGTCGTCAAAATGTGACAACGTTCGCTTTCGCATACGAGTGGTACAAATTTGTCCTTTCACATTCCTGATATTATAGCAATCCACCATCCCACATGCGACATTATTAAGTGTTTCCCTATACTGCTGATGCAATATATTTTGCTGAAGGTGAGTTGGAATGCCTTTACCTCGAGATACATGCTTGTCATCTTCCAACAGCAGCGAATACATCTTTGGCTTTAATATAATCGCCTCTTTGATGAGCGTGGATCCGGTTTCAGATTTCAACAAGCCTAGTTGACCCTTCCGCTCCCCATTAAAACACGGGTGATCTGAAGCAAAGTTACTGGTGTCGAGAAAATTTGCCATGGGTCCATGTTTCAGTTCATCATTTAAGTTTGTAGGTATGTGCAGACTGAAAATGAAACTGTCAGTATCTTCATAAGCTAATTTAGCTCTCTCCCCATAATTAGCTTTGATGACACGATACCAAAAGTTGTACATGTACTTCTTTGCCACTTCTAAAATATGGTATCCCAAGTAATTTGGCTGCCTGATTTTAATCGTGTTCTTACTGTTGACACATATGACTCGGTCCTCGCCTAATTGGTGGACCCTTTTAAAGGATGGATTTCTTGCATACTTCAGGAAAGACTTTCTTTTTGTCACTAATTTCTGCTGGAGGCCATACTTCACTTCAGATAACATGGATCTACCATAAACTGCGTTTGACATCAGTTTGCAAATGCGATTTTTAATGGCGCACGTCTCATTTTTACGCTGAGCGACGTTCCTTTCTATGAAAGGTTTCAGGTATGGAGCCTGTCTGAACCTATATATAGCATGAACACATTGTATTTCCAGTCCAAGTGAGAGTAAAAGTTGCAGCAATTCCAGACTGATGAGATGATCTTTCAGTCCCTTATGACTGGCCACGAGTTTACGATTTTTCCTCCCCAGCTTACGACCCTCAGCTTCTAACAGTCTTTTACTGTACGGCGAGATGTCATCTTCTGTAATAGTCATGTGTGCGAGGCACAGAGGGAACTCGTCCGTGATCCGAGCTACGTCGGGGGAAACGTCACAGCTGTCTAAATGCAGCCAGTAACCGACGTCGCCATCTGTCGCATGATTCTGGATGCCAACTTCAAAAAAATCATCCATCTCTGACTGAGAAAGCTTTTTGATGTCACCCATAGGCAGGGGGGAACACATAACGCTTGCATATAATGAATTATAGTCCAGATAGAACACATAGGTGCCGGGTCCACCGTCGGGTTCGTGGTTTGACTGCAGGTGTGGCCTGACGCAAGTTACAAAGCCTCCTCGTACATTTCTTTTGATCAGGTGATACTGTACATGTTAGGGTCGTAAGGTGGATCAAGTTGAACGCCTGTCGACTTTAAAAAAGCGTCATAAGCATAAGAAGACAGTGACACGTAATGTGACACGTCCAGCCCATAAAATTCATGCAGGTATGATCTATATTTGAGATATGTGTCGGCTAATAATCCCACATCAATCTCACAATACAGTCTTATGTAATCGCCTAAAGTGCGGCAGGATGTCATACTCCACACGCTTTGAGCGTGTTCATATTCTCCAGGTGGCAGAGCCTTCCCCTTGAGCGTGTCATAAAATGCCTCACGAGGTGGCAATTGTCGATCTTCTAAGCGGCCAAGGTCGGTGATGTACTCATAACAAAGAAACTGTTTTTGAGTGCAAATTACACGCCTTACATCCTCGGGGAGGTAATTCACCATTTCCTGGGCGTAACGCGTGCTATAGCCCGCCTGCACGTGACTCTGAGCGAGATGACCGAGGCCAGCATTCATAATGGAAAGCGTGTCCTGAAACTGCAATTCCTTAATCCTTACTTTCAATAAATGCGATTCTGACTTGGCAAGGATGTCCACGTGCGACTCTGGCAAGTGAAGGTCTTTTATGATTAAGGAGACGTCAAAGCTCATATTATGTGCCAGAGTGATGAGATATTTCCTCATGTCACGACACTGGAGGTTGCATCGCGCGCACAAAGCCCCCTTGTAATTATTTTGTGGTAATGAGTGGTCGTGATGTTTATGAGGTGGGGTTTTCACATTAAAGGGTTGATGGCAGAGCTCGCAGTGACGCTGACGTTTGAAGTGGGCTTCATCCTCCGCAGACATGCTAATTGGATAGCTAACTACACTTTCCTTGATGATTCCCCAAGCATTGGATAGGCTATCAATGAAATTATTCACGGGATCTTCACCGAAATAACTTCTCTTTTCCACGACATCTCCATGCCTATTGATGATGAGATACGAGTATCCAATTGGGTCATGTTCAGCTATCACACTCCTATTCTCCTTAGGTTTTATCATAGTTTCAAAATCAAAAAATGCTAAGTATGCAGGCTGATAGGTGTAGGCAAAATTTTTAAATTTTACTTTTTCACCGTCACCTGGAAAGAGAAGAGTTTGAGTGAAGTCGCAGTGACACTCGTGATCGCTCAAACTGACAGACTTGGGAACTGAGCTGAAACATACTTTGCAAAACTGATGACCCTCTGGGGTGGGACTGCTTCTCGTCAATTTCCGGTGCAGCTTCTCCACGTCTTTAATGAGCGTCATATGTTTTCCACCTAGTAAAAGGAGTGAGACTACAGTTTTATACTTCCGCGAGCCTTTTCTTGATAATGTTAAATAGTATATCTCACCGCTTTTTGTCAGTGTATAAACGTCCAGAGACAGACAATTTAACCTTTCTAACTGACTCAAGTTCTCCCAAGTCACTGGACTGCCTACTTTTCCGCGCGTGACGTATTTCTCTCCGCCATGCCGTCTCCGTAATATTTTTGGAATTCTTTTCCAAGGTACACCTCGAGCATGAAGTCTGAAAGCCGCCAAACACTGAATAACACAGGATGAATGTCGGCCATCAGGATTGAAAATTTCATTCCCTCCTCGCACGCCTCTAGGATAAGCAACATAATCTCCTATGCCACTACATGCGACATGCAAGCAATAGTTGATGAAAAAATTCTGTACTCTTGAAATGATAAAACCAGATCCTTCAGTCTCGCTGGTAAGGCTTTCCAGCCGACTGTTCAGCTGATGGATCCATAAATCAACAAGGTCAGGCACATCTTGATAGGTGATCAGTCGTGCTCTAAAAGCAATATGAATGACTCGATGTTCATCCTCGCCTAAGGTAGAGAATTTCACTAGTAACAGAGAAATGTGTGAAAATATTTTCAGGGTGGGGGGGAATGGCGAACCGTGTGACGTGAAATATGATCTAATTTCCCGTATAAAGAACTCCCTGTATTCGGTAAGTAGACCGAGTGGATCTCTGCTTACATGATCAGGTATGTCATATTGATGTCTGGTGAAGCTCCTCATAAAATTTTCCCTCGAGTCAATTAACCGCGGCTCTTCCGGCATCCCACGCTCGTCAAGGTCTGCATCCGCCGACTCTCCTGCCATGCTGCGCTCATCGTGGTCCGCCTCCGCTTGTGGCGTGTCTGGGAAGAAAAAATAGAAGTAGCAGCGACAGTTTATTATTATTATTATTATTATTATTATTATTATTATTATTATTGAATTGATATTTACCTTGTGTAGGTAGTGAAGGACTTGAAGTCTCGGAAGAATTGAATACGTTCCCCGATAATCCACTCGGTCCCGGCCGTGGCGAGTCTTAAAAAAAAGAATATTAGTAGTGGCGGTGGCACCGTATTTATTGCTTTATTATTTGTAGTATTTTTTTTTTTTCTCACCTCTTCCCCCGCCTCCGCGTGGGATGTCGCCTTGTGACGTCCGCCGACGTGGGCCTTCTACGCCGGCGTTCTGCTCAACCTCAATCGAGTGTGAGCCTGTACAGGAAGATGTGCTCAGAGCTCAAACTTGTAAAGATTGACAGTCATTTCATCTTTATTATTATACATTCCCGCCAAAATAAGTAATAATGCTTACCAGAAGAAGCAGGATTGCCAACTTCGCAGGTGTGTTCTGGCGGTGGATGTGGAAACAGAAGTCCACACCGCTCGCATAAATCACACTGGTCTTCCACACATGAGGGGCAGGATGGATTAGTGCGCCATCTCCCACACACTTCACATAAAATCCGCGCCTCTGCTGTTCCACAGTGAACACCCATTTTCTTTTCTTTTTTTTTTCTATAACATTGTCAACACTTTGTCCCGGCCGCCATGCCGCGCGGGGAAACACTGAAGCTTCCCGCGCAGATGGTCGCGAGGCGCGTGCCTTGACTCGGAAGTAGGCAACACCTGCCTGTTTCATTATCCTCCACTCCACCCATTATCCCACCTTGATCGATTCTCTTCAAAATTTTACGTCCGAGACGCAAAGTTAACGTGGTCTTATATGTAACACGCAAGTAACACTGTTTTCCCCATCTTCAAACTGAATAGGTTTGCCTCTTTGATTAGCAATTTTGATGGCCACACTCTCTATAGTTGATGCAGAAAGTGGTTTATACGTAATTGAATTCGCACCTTTACTGGTGCTGTCGCCGGGGAGTGGTATGACGTCTAATATATTAACTAGTTGGTTGCCAAATCGCGAGGGGGAAATGATGTCGGTATAAACGTACATATAATCCGTCCCTGCATCAGCTCGCGGTACGTATTGAGCGAATAATTTTATGGGTGATGAGGAGGAAGCTTCGCTGGCGTCGGAAGATGAAATGCTGTCGCCAGATCTTTGAAAGTAGACGGTGTAGCGAAAATTTGGATTGAAACCCAGAATGTGAGCTATATGCGATGCAAATTTTATACTTATATCACTGTAAATACGATCGTCATTAGGAGGGACAATCGCGTTATTCACAACGACCCGCTCCAAGTCGCGGTCATAATAAATGATATCCGAGTAAGGAAAATAGATCTTAAAGGAGTCATTCAAGATTGCTTGAAGTTCTCTCACTATCTGTCCATTAATTGCCTTAGTTATGGCCGGTATGTTCTTATCGGTAAAATTGGAGATGATATTCCTTTCCGGTAGATAGGTATACATATTATATTCATACATATCAAAGTCTGACTGCTTAACCCGACCATAGAACGATATACTGGAATTTGGATCCCCTTCCGCAATGCAGTAGAAATATTTAGGGAATAAAATATTACACAGGCCGACTTCATAATCCCTGCCGGTGTCTAAATGAATGGGTAAGATTCTGTTTTCAAATTCTGTTGTTGTGTTGTTGGGAAATGACCTACCACCTGCAAGAGAAGATAGGTATACGTATATATCGTCACTATCTCTCAATGACATGTTTTTTAAACCCTGTCAACTAACAGACTGACTTTAAACTTTACCTTTTCATGACATATATACGTCGGCAGACTGGAGATTATGGCGGTACGGCGTGGATAGTCGCGACGACCTTGACCATAGGGGAATGTACTGAGATATCGGAGGGAGCACGTGTCGGCTATAATAATAATAATAATAGTAATAATAATAATAATAATAATAATAATAATAATAATAATAATAATGATAGTAATAAGACCGCCATCCGACATAAGTATTACGTCAGCCATGCCGCTGGTGGTCGGTGAAAGTGGAAGAGGCCGCCGCTCCGCCCTGGCCGTCACAGACGCTTTCTCCAGGTAAAAAGGATGGACAGGTAACGAGATCTCGTGCGGCAGTCGCGACGACCTTGACCATAGGGGATGTATTGAGATGTCGGAGGGAACGCGTGATGGCAACACTCGGTCATCCCACCCTCCAGGATTCCGTGAATGAAAGGGAAAGGGCGACTTCTATGGCAAGCGCCGTCAGAGTCCCCCTAATCACGCGTGTGTGGCGGGCGGCTGCCACGTCTGGCCGCCAGCCCCCCCATCACCTCTCCTCCCCCCCTCCACCCCCTTTTCACTCAATTATTTTCCGCCCACCATCATTGATTCATTAGTCATTCCATCGTCGCCGAAGCATAAGGACGCACGCCCCCTCACCTCTCCGTCAGTGTCGCCGTCACCGTCCCTCCCCCCTCCCTCCCCCCCCTTGGTGTTTGCCGTCGTGAATCACCCCCCCCTTTCCCAAGCATGGATCTATGGAAAATTGCTATCAGGATCACCATCGCAATATGGCTTGCCGTCAGAGTCGCCCCTGGGTGGGTGGGTTGGGGGTGGGGGGGGACGTGAAAGGGCGACCTACACGGCATTGCCGTCACAGTCCCCTAGCCACGCGTGTGTGTGGCGACTTCCACGTCTGGCCGCCAGTCCACACCCTCCCCCGTCCTTTCACTCAATTATTTTCCACCCACCATCATTGATTCATTTAGTCATTCCATCGTCGCCGAAGGATAAGGACGCACGCCCCCCACCTCTCCGTCAGTGTCGCCGTCACCGTCCCTCCCCCCTCCCTCCCCCCCCACCCCTTGGTGTTGCCGTCGTGAATCGCCATCCTCCCTTTCCCAAGCCTGGGTCTCCATCCTGACATGGACTGCCACTGAAGTCTACGGAAAATTGCTGTCAGGTTTCCCCATTGCAACTTGATCAACCCCACACTCACAATATGGCATGCCATCAGAGTCGCTCCTGGGGTGGGGGTGGGATCCCCCTCCCCCCCCTCCCCCCCCCTCCCTCCCTCTCCCATCCTCCAACACTCTATTTACAGTCAGGGTCTCCATCCTGAAATGGATCGCCACTCCGGGTAATTGCCAACAGGGTCCACATCCTGAAATGGCATGCCGTCCAGGTCGCCATGCAATGGCGACCTGGGCGGCATGCCATTTCAGGATGGGGACTCTGGTGGCAATTTCCCAACTACTGTTGAGTGTGTGTGAGGGAGGAGGACCACGCTGGGGAGGCGTACATGAGTTTGGGGAGGATGAAGGTGAGGTACACCCCCCCCTTAACTCACTTGTCGGCGTCCCCAGCGACCTGAGTCTGCGCAGCATGTACAGCCTGTAGGTAGCTGATCTCACGGTGCTCGCGACATGCTGCTTCCAGGTCAGCTGGTCGTCCACCGTGACTCCGAGAAGCTTGGCACATTGGACCACCTGGAGGAGGTGAGGGCCCACTGTGAGCTGGGGAGGGGCCACTGGTACAGAGGAGGTACAGAAATGCATCACCACAGTTTTGCTGTGGTTGATGGTCATCCTGCTCTCCTCCGTCCACGTCTGCAGTTGCTCCAGAATTGCTTGCAGTGGCGAGTAGTCCGGGTTCTTGTTGGAAACTGGGACGCCCATGGTGCAGTCGTCCACATACTTCCAGCGATGAGTGGTGTCAGTGAGGGCGTCGTTAGTGAGGAGGAGGAAGCATAGTGGACCCATCTTGGTCCCCTGGGGGACCCCACATGTCAGCTGTTGGAAATTAGAGACAGAGCCCTGATAACGAACAGCCTGAGCCTCCCTGTGAGGAAGTCGGCTAGCCACGCTGCCAGGTTAGGAGGGAGACCCAGACTTATTATTATTATTATTATTATTATTATTATTATTATTTTTTTTTTTTTTTTTTTTTTTTTTTTTTATGTAGGAAGGACACTGGCTAAGGGCAACAAAAATCCAATAAAAAAATGCCCACTGAAATGCCAGTCGAATAAAAGGGTCAAAGCAGTTGTCAAAAATTGATGAATAAGTGTCTTGAAACCTCCCTCTTTAAGGAATTCAAGTCATAGGAAGGTGGAAATACAGAAGCAGGCAGGGAGATCATGAGTTTACCAGAGAAAAAGAGATGAATGAGAATACTGCTTAACTCTTGCATTAGAGAGGTGGACAGAATAGGGGTGAGAGAAAGAAGAAAGTCTTGTGCAGCGAAGCCGCGGGAGGAGGGGAGGCATGCAGTTAGCGAGATCAGAGGAACAGTTAGCATGAAAATAGCGGTAGAAGACAGCTAGAGATGCAACATTGCGGCGGTGAGAGAGAGGCTGAAGACAGTCAGAGGAGAGGAGTTGATGAGACATGAAGCTTTTGATTCTACCCTGTCTAGAAGAGCAGTATGAGTGGAACCCCCCCAGACATGTGAAGCATACTCCATACATGGACGGATAAGGCCCTTGTACAGAGTTAGCAGCTGGGGGGATGAGAAAAACTGGCGGAGACGTCTCAGAACACCTAACTTCACAGAAGCTGTTTTAGCTAGAAATGAGATGTGAAGTTTCCAGTTCATATTATAAGTAAAGGACAGACCGAGGATGTTCAGTGTAGAAGAGGGGGACAATTGATTGTCATTGAAGAAAAAGGGATAGTTGTCTGGAAGGTTGTGTCGAGTTGATAGATGGAGGAATTGAGTTTTTGAGGCATTGAACAATACCAAGTTTGCTCTGCCCTAATCTGAAATTTTAGAAAGATCAAAAGTCAACCGTTAGGCCAGCAAGGGCATGGAAAACATCATTGCGAAGAATTTTATTAGGTGGCATGAAGTAGTCAGAGGCTGGAGGAGAGAGAGAGGAACAAGCCCAGAATCGTCCAAGGTAGGGTTTTTAGCAAAGGTTTGAGCGAAGAGTTCAGCTTTAGAAATAAATGTGTTAGCAGTGGTGCCATCTGGTTGAAATAGAAGAGGGAAAGAAGAAGAAGCAAAGTTATTAGAGATATTTTTGGCTAGATGCCAGAAGTCACGAGGGGAGTTAGATCTTGAAAGGTTTTGACACTTTCTGTTAATGAAGGAGTTTTTGGCTAGTTGGAGAACAGACTTGGCATGGTTCCGGACAGAAATATAAAGTGCATGATATTCTGGTGATGGAAGGCTTAAGTACCTTTTGTGGGCCACCTCTCTTGAGAGGAGGAGGCAGTAGACACCTGCCGAAAAGATAATTACTCCCAGTGAGGTCTAAAGCACTGTTCAGGGGGTGCTGTGAACTTATCATTAAACCCAGCTGTGACCTCACTGAACGTTTTCCTTTGTCTCACAACACAAGGGGGCAGTCACAGCCTGTCTTCTAAAGACAACTCTCTTCCTCCACACAAAACTACAAGCACCTAATAACACACACACCCTTCACTCAAAAAAAAATAAATAAATAAATTCATAATGGCGACTCCTACACCAGCTTTGGAGTCGCCATCTGGGGAGGGTGCCATAAATGTCCCCAGGTCGGACTGCCTTTCTGTCGATGACCCTAAGTGTCTTGACACCCCCCTCTGCAACATTCGCGGTCTAAGATCTAATTTTCAATCTGTAGAACACCACCTCTCCTCTTCTAAACCTCATCTTTTCCTCACTGAAACTCAGGTGTCTGAGGCAACTGACAGTAGCCCCTTTTCTGTTCCCTCCTACTTTCTCTATCCTCATTTCGATCCAAAGCTGGATGCTGCGTTTATGTGCGCAATGACTTAACCTGCTCTCGTGCCCACGCTCTTGAATCTTCCGAGTTTTCCACCATCTGGCTACGACTACAGAGTCACTCTCATACTAAATTTATCTGTGCTGTATACCTCTCACCTAACTCCTCTGACTATAAGAAACTCTTTGACTGCTTAACTTCTAAAGTGGAGCACATTCTGACCCTCTTCCCTTTTGCAGAGATCTCCATTCTTGGAGACTTCAATGTTCATCACCAGCTTTGGCTTTCCTCTCCCTTCACAGACCATCCTGGTGAACTAGCCTACAACTTTGCTATCCTCCATGATCTAGAGCAATTGGTGCAACACCCTACTCGTATTCTTGACCGTCTTGGAGATAAGCCCAACATTCTTGACCTTTTCCTGACCTCTAATCCTTCTGCTTATGCTGTCACCCTTTCTTCTCCGTTGGGCTCCTATGATCACAATCTCATATTTGTATCTTGTCCTATCTCTCCAATCCCTCCTCAGGATCCCCCTAAGCGAAGGTGCCTCTGGCGTTTTGCCTTTCCTAGTTGGGGGGACCTGAGGAGGTATTTTGCTGATTTTCCTTGGAATGACTACTGCTTCCGTGTCAGACCCGTCTTTGTGTGCTGAGCTCATAACAGAGGTGATAGTGTCTGGCATGGAGGCGTACATTCCCCACTCTTTTTCTCGTGCTAACCCTTCTAAACCTTGGTTTAACACAGCTTGTTCTCGTGCTATACATGATACATGTTATACATTGCCTTGCTGATGACAACAGTGTGTTCAACAAGATCAAAGGCATTTTTGAACTCCACAAAAGCAACGGCTAGAGAGGTGTTTCGCTTGTCCAGGTGGCTGTGGATGTGTGTGTGTGTGTGTGTGTGTGTGTGTGTGTGTGTGATGTTGTCCCCTGAAACTCTCAATATATAACTAGTACTTCTACCTCCTCTTCCTCCTCCTCCTCCTCCTTCCCCTCCTCCATCGCCTCCTCCTCCTCCTCCTCCTCTCAACGAACAATGAAAGAGATGGAGTTTGTAATAGGTTATTTTTGCAAACCTTTTTAACTCTCTCTCTTTCTCTCTCTCTCTCTCTCTCTCTCTCTCTCTCTCTCTCTCTCTCTCTCTCTCTCTCTCTCTCTCTCTCTCTCTCTCAGAGAATTTGATCTTTTCAGTCAATATATATATATATATATATATATATATATATATATATATATATATATATATATATATATATATATATATATATATATATATATATATATATATATATATATATATATATATATATATATATATAGAGAGAGAGAGAGAGAGAGAGAGAGAGAGAGAGAGAGAGAGAGAGAGAGAGAGAGAGAGAGAGAGAGAGAGAGAGGAACTTAAAAACGGTAGCAGCGGATGTGAAAATTAGAGGGGAGAGGGAAGAGTGAAGGCAAATAACTACAAGTACTACTACTACTACAACTACTACTACTACCACTACTACTACTACTACTACTACTGCCACCACTACTAGCACCACTACCACTACTACTACTAATACCACTACTACTACTACTACTACTAATACTACTACTACTACTACTACTACTACTACTGTTCATCCTCTTTTTTTTCCTGTTGTTATTCATCTTTTCTTTTTTGTCTCTTTTATTCCCTTTCTGTTTATCACTCGTTCCATTACCTTTACTACTCTCCAACTCCTCCTCCTACTGAATTTTATCCAGAAAACTCTCATTTCAATATATATGATCAGAGAGAGAGAGAGAGAGAGAGAGAGAGAGAGAGAGAGAGAGAGAGAGAGAGAGTGAGAGAGAGAGGGGGAGGAAGGGGGAAGCAGTGACACCATCATCAGAGGAAATGGAGACGATGTTTGCTCTCTCTCTCTCTCTCTCTCTCTCTCTCTCTCTCTCTCTCTCTCTCTCTCTCTCTCTCTCTCTCTCTCTCTCTCTCTCTCTGTCACATTAGCATCACAGTTGCACGCAACTGTGAATAATAGAGGCTTTTATTTCCTGCCCCCTCATTGGTCCGCGTGTTTATTGCGTCATCAACACGGTCTCCCATTGGTCGTTCCGTATCCCGCCCTCCAATCACCGCGCTGTATTATTGTATCGTCACTGTGTGCCTTTTGATTGGCTGGGAGTTTTGTGACGTCATATATTTGGATTTTTATTTATATATATTTAGTGACGATTTTTATTCATTTCTGTTTATCATTATTTTTGTGGTGGTGGTAATAGTAGTAGTAGTAGTAGTAGTAGTAGTAGTAGTAGTAGTAGTAGTAGTAGTAGTAGTAGTAGTAGCAGCTGTTGTTTTTGTTGTTGTTTTTTTACTAGTAATTAAACATCAATTAATCTTCAGTTATGCGTGTAAATGTGATTATTATAATAATAATAATAATAATAATTATTATTATTATTATTATTACTACTACTACTACTACTACTACTACTAATACTACTACTACCACCACCACCACCACCACCACCACCACCACCACCACCACCACCACCACCACACACTCTCTCTCTCTCTCTCTCTCTCTCTCTCTCTCTCTCTCTCTCTCTCTCTCTCTCTCTCTCTCTCTCTCTCTCTCTCTCTCTCTCTCTCGTCAGTGAAATACGCAGTAAATTTCTGTTAGGCCTAACGAGAGAGAGAGAGAGAGAGAGAGAGAGAGAGAGAGAGAGAGAGAGAGAGAGAGAGAGAGAGTTTTCTTTCATTTTCATAATTATGTTGTAATTCTTCTCATTCTTATGATAATAATCGTCATCATCAGTACAGCGCTGTTATTTTTACCTCCCACCCGTCCTCCCTCTCTCTCTCTCTCTCTCTCTCTCTCTCTCTCTCTCTCTCTCTCTCTCTCTCTCTCTCTGCTCTCTCTCGCCAAATCTCCCCAAACAAATTATCTACCCATTTATTTATTTATTCATTTATTTATTTATTGTATTATGTAACGATGTATTGAATTGCAGTGTGTGTATTCTCCCCAGTGTTCCCCCGCTCAGTAAGCTCCCCACTGACATAATCCTCTCAGGTAGTCTCCCCAACAACACAAACTCCCCACACTTCCCTCCCCTTCTCCTGCCTCAATTAACCTCCTCAAAAATATATGACACCCATAATCAACCTCCCCAATTATACTAAAGCCGAACACAGTGTCCCCATCTCCCCACTAGTCTGACCTAACCATCTCCCCACGTCCGTCTCTTGTCATACTAGTCTCCCCGTCCCCTCCCCTCCCCATGCCCTCCCCATCCTGTCACCACTACACTACCCTGAAATGTGCAGCAGGGGTAGCAAAATGGCGGAGGGGCAAACCAGTGTGGCAAACCAATATGGCGTCTACCTTTCAGCAAACGTACAAAAATTCAGTATTCACCATTACAACCAAATTAAAGAGCCAAGAAGCGACCCAAACAAGTAAACATCCCTACAAACATGGAGCCTCCCAACAAACACCCAACAAACACCCTCAAATAAGCCAAAGGATTACCAACATGGCGGACAAGTGGCGTCAGTACTCGCCCCTGCTTCTCATCATCGATTCGGAATCTATACCACTGACAAACCGTCGACTATTTTCAAAGTCTTCTTGAGCGTCCACTCTCAATATGTGAGGCTCCCTGGAGGTGAGCCTGGCCAGAACACCCTCACCTGGGAGAGAGAGAGAGAGAGAGAGAGACAGAGAGAGAGAGAGAGAGAGAGAGAAATATATCCGTAGATTTGTTATTATTATTATTATTATTATTATTATTATTATTATTATTATTATTATTATTATTATTATTATTATTACCAGTACTTGCACTTCGCTCTCTCTTGCCCCCCCCCCCCCACAGCTGGTGCTCCGCGCAGTCCTTAACTCTGAAATGGTGGTGGTGGTGGTGGTAGTGGTGGTCGCAGGGAAAATATTATTATTATTATTATTATTATTATTATTATTATTACTATTATTATTATTATCATTATTATTCTTAAGTAGTAGTAGTAGTAGTAATACTAGTAGTAGTAGTAGTAGTAGAAGGAGGAGGAGGCAGTAGACACCTGCCGAAACGATAATTACTCCCAGTGAGGTCTAATGCACTGTTCAGGGGGTGCTGTGAACTTATCATTAAACCCAGCTGTGACCTCACTGAACGTTTCCCTTTGTGTCTCACAACACAAGGGGGCAGTCACAGCCTGCCCTCTAAAGACAACTCTCTTCCTCCACACAAAACTACAAGCACCTAATAACACACACACCCTTCACTCAAAAATTTTTAAATCATCATGGCGACTCCTACACCAGCCTCGGAGTCCCCATCTGGGGAGGGGGAACCATAAATGTCCCCAGGTCGGACTGCCTTTCTGTTGACAACCCTAAGTGTCTTGACACCCCCCTCAACTTTTTCTTCATTAACTTCTGCAACATTCGCGGTCTAAGATCTAATTTTCAATCTGTAGAACACCACCCTCTCCTCTTCTAAACCTCATCTTCTTTTCCTCACTGAAACTCAGGTGTCTGAGGCAACTGACAGTAGCCCCTTTTCAGTTCCCTCCTACTTTCTCTATCCTCATTTTCGATCCAAAGCTGGATGCTGCGTTTATGTGCGCAATGACTTAACCTGCTCTCGTGCCCACGCACTTGAATCTTCCGAGTTTTCCACCATCTGGCTACGACTACAGAGTCACTCTCATACTAAATTTATCTGTGCTGTATACCTCTCACCTAACTCCTCTGACTATAAAAAATTCTTTGACTACTTAACTTCCAAAGTGGAGCACATTCTGACCCTCTTCCCTTTTGCAGAGATCTCCATTCTTGGAGACTTCAATGTTCACCACCAGCTTTGGCTTTCCTCTCCCTTCACAGACCATCCTGGTGAACTAGCCTACAACTTTGCTATCCTTCATGACCTAGAGCAATTGGTGCAACACCCTACTCGTATTCCTGACCGTCTTGGAGATACGCCCAACATTCTTGACCTTTTCCTGACCTCTAATCCTTCTGCTTATGCTGTCACCCTTTCTTCTCCGTTGGGCTCCTCCGATCACAATCTCATATCTTTATCTTGTCCTATCACTCCAATCCCTCCTCAGGATCCCCCTAAGCGAAGGTGCCTCTGGCGTTTTGCCTCTGCTAGTTGGGGGGACCTGAGGAGGTATTTTGCTGATTTTCTTTGGAATGACTACTGCTTCCGTGTCAGAGACCCGTCTTTGTGTGCTGAGCGCATAACAGAGGTGATAGTGTCTGGCATGGAGGCGTACATTCCTCACTCTTTTTCTTGTCCTAAACCTTCTAAACCTTGGTTTAACACAGCTTGTTCTCGTGCTATACATGATAGAGAGGTGGCCCACAAAAGGTACTTAAGCCTTCCATCACCAGAATCTCATGCACTTTATATTTCTGCCCGGAACCATGCCAAGTCTGTTCTCCAACTAGCCAAAAACTCCTTCATTAACAGAAAATGTCAAAACCTTTCAAGATCTAACTCCCCTCGTGATTTCTGGCATCTAGCCAAAAATATCTCCAATAACTTTGCTTCTTCATCTTTCCCTCCTCTATTTCAACCAGATGGCACCACTGCTATCACATCTATTTCTAAAGCTGAACTCTTTGCTCAAACCTTTGCTAAAAAGTCTACCTTGGACGATTCCGGGCTTGTTCCTCCCTCTCCTCCACCCTCTGACTACTTCATGCCATCTATTAAAATTCTTCGCAATGATGTTTTCCATGCCCTCGCTGGCCTAAACCCTCGGAAGGCTTATGGACCTGATGGGGTCCCTCCTATTGTTCTCCGAAACTGTGCCTCCGTGCTTGCAACTTGCCTAGTCAAACTCTTTCAGCTCTGTCTGTCAACATCTACCTTTCCTTCTTGCTGGAAGTTTGCCTACATTCAACCTGTTCCTAAAAAGGGAGACCGTTCTAATCCCTCAAACTACCGTCCTATTGCTTTAATTTCCTGCCTATCTAAAGTTTTTGAATCAATCCTCAACAGGAAGATTCTTAAACATCTATCACTTCACAACCTTCTATCTGATCGCCAGTATGGGTTCCGTCAAGGCCACTCTACTGGTGATCTTCTGGCTTTCCTTACTGAGTCTTGGTCATCCTCTTTTAGAGATTTTGGTGAAACTTTTGCTGTTGCCTTGGACATATCAAAAGCTTTTGATAGAGTCTGGCACAAAGCTTAGATTTCCAAACTACCCTCCTACGGTTTCTATCCTTCTCTCTGTAACTTCATCTCAAGTTTCCTTTCTGACCGTTCTATTGCTGCTGTGGTAGACGGTCACTGTTCTTCTCCTAAATCTATTAACAGTGGTGTTCCTCAGGGTTCTGTCCTGTCACCCACTCTCTTCTTATTATTCATTAATGATCTTCTAAACCAAACTTCTTGTCCTATCCACTCCTACGCTGATGATACCACCCTGCACTTTTCCACGTCTTTTCATAGACATCCAACCCTTCAGGAGGTAAACATATCACGCAGGGAAGCCACAGAACGCCTGACTTCTGATCTTTCTAAAATTTCTGATTGGGGCAGAGCAAACTTGGTATTGTTCAATGCCTCAAAAACTCAATTCCTCCATCTATCAACTCGACACAACCTTCCAGACAACTATCCCCTCTTCTTCAATGACACTCAACTGTCCCCCTCTTCTACACTGAACATCCTCGGTCTGTCCTTTACTTATAATCTGAACTGGAAACTTCACATCTCATCTCTAGCTAAAACAGCTTCTATAAAGTTAGGTGTTCTGAGACGTCTCCGCCAGTTTTTCTCACCCCCCCCCAGCTGCTAACTCTGTACAAGGGCCTTATCCGTCCATGTATGGAATATGCTTCACATGTCTGGAGGGGTTCCACTCATACTGCTCTTCTAGACGGGGTGGAATCAAAAGCTTTTCGTCTCATCAACTCCTCTCCTCTAACTGACTGTCTTCAGCCTCTCTCTCACCGCCGCAATGTTGCATATCTAGCTGTCTTTTACCGCTATTTTCATGCTAACTGCTCTTCTGATCTTGCTAACTGCATGCCTCCCCTCCTTCCGCGGCCTCGCTGCACAAGACTTTCTTCTTTCTCTCACCCCTATTCTGTCCACCTCTCTAATGCAAGAGTTAACCAGTATTCTCAATCATTCATCCCTTTCTCTGGTAAACTCTGGAACTCCCTGCCTGCTTCTGTATTTCCACCTTCCTATGACTTGAATTCCTTCAAGAGGGAGGTTTCAAGACACTTAGCCACCAATTTTTGACCACTGCTTTGACCCTTTTATGGGACTGGCATTTCAGTGGGCATTTCAGTGGCATTTCAGTGGGCACACGATCGGCCACTGGCCGATGGCGTGCAACGTAGCTCACCAGAGGGGGCGGCAGCCCCTCAGGCGTCGCCGGCCCCTCGCTAACCCCCGCTGGGGCATGACAATAATATTATTAATTATAATAATATTAATAATTATGATAATTATAATCACAATAATAATAATAATAATAATAATAATAATAATTATTATTATTATTATTATAATAATCTACGGTTACATTTCATCATGTATCATTTGCTCTCTCTCTCTCTCTCTCTCTCTCTCTCTCTCTCTCTCTCTCTCTCTCTCTCTCTCTCTCTCTCTCTCTCTCTCTCTCTACTACTACTACTACATCTATTACTACTAAATAAAAATAATAAAAAAATAATAATAATAATAATAATAATAATAATAATAATAATAATAATAATAATGTGATAATTCTTTTTTTTTTTTTTTTATGTAGGAAGGGCACTGGCCAAGAGCAACAAAAATCTAATAAGAAAAATGCCCACTGAAATGCCAGTCCCATAAAAGAGTCAAAGCAGTGGTCAAAAATTGGTGGATAAGTGTCTTGAAACCTCCCTCTTGAAGGAATTCAAGTCATAGGAAGGTGGAAATACAGAAGCAGGCAGGGAGTTCCAGAGTTTACCAGCTACTACTACTACTACTACTACTACTACTACTACTATTACTACTACTAGTACTAGTACTACTGCTACATCTAGTACTATTATTATCATTATATTTTCGTTATATATATATATATATATATATATATATATATATATATATATATATATATATATATATATATATATATATATATATATATATATATATATATATATATATAACTTCATTTATTTAATGAAATATTGAATAATTGTTTTATTATTTTATAACATTTGCAAATTATTTATTTTTTGTCAATTTTTTTTTTTTTTTTTTTGTGTTGAATGAACAAAAAAAAAGTCAATATTTTCTTAAAGAAAATTTTAGTTAAAGGAAAGAATGAAAGACAAAATATAAATAAATAAATAGATAGACGAAATGATAACAATGAAATCACAACGTTAAAAATGTTGTAACAATTATAATCATTGTCATAATAATTGTAATAATCATAATGATAATAATGATAATGACAATAATAATAATGATAATGACAATAATCATAGTAATAATAATAATAATAATAATAGTAATAATAATAATAATAATAATAATAATAATAATAATAATAATAATAATAATAATAATGGCAGTAAGAATAATGTTAATAATTGTTTTGGTGGGCATAGTTGGATAATAATGAGAGATGAATAAAGAATATTGTTAATAATAACGGTAATGTTTTGCATGAAGACAAACACACACAAAACAAACAAATTGTCAACAAAAAAGTCGCAATACTAACATCACAAAACAACACACTAATTTTTCAGAACATAATTACATATTAATTACAAATAAATCACTCATAATTATAATAATCCATTTCATTTTCTTGTCACCAGTGAATCTCCAAGCGATAAAAATCCAATATGGCGGACTGACACAGAACTCCTCCCTTATTTAGGAGAAAAGGAGGGAAATCTCTCTCTCCTGGAGGAAAGGGAGGGAGGGAAGGAGAGACGGGAGAGACGTCTGCTGCCTCCTGGAGAGAGAGAGAGAGAGAGAGAGAGAGAGAGAGAGAGAGAGAGAGAGAGAGAGAGAGAGAGAGAGAGAGGGGGGAATCTTGATCTTGGTCTTGGTGAACGAGAGAGGGAAAGTGAAAGGAAGCGTTTATATAAAAAAAAAATCATTTTTTTTTATTTTACATTTTTATTTATTTATTTATTTTTTGTTTATTTGTTGAATTGTTCTTGC
Organism: Scylla paramamosain; assembly: GCF_035594125.1. Lineage (NCBI taxonomy): Eukaryota > Metazoa > Arthropoda > Malacostraca > Decapoda > Portunidae > Scylla > Scylla paramamosain. The sequence goes on from NW_026973740.1 coordinate 161,573, forward strand.
ATAATTAGAAAGAAATGCTTTTGTTGTTGTTGTTGTTGTTGTGTTGTTATTATTATTATTATTATTATTATTATTATTATTATTATTATTATTATCATTATTATTATTATTATTACCATTATTATTATTATTATCATTGTTTTTGTTGTTGTTGTTGTTGTTGTTGTTGTTGTTGTTGTTCTTATCATTTTTATTATTAAAATGTAAAGAATTTTTTTCTTCTTTATTTTTTTCTTCTTTGTATTTTGTTTGTTTATCTGTTTATTTATTTATTTAATTATTGAGTTATTTGTTTGTGTATTTATTAATTGTTCTGATTCATCTCTTTATTTACGCACGTGGCAGAATAATACTGCCTCGTTATTGGCTGCTGGTTGGCCAATCACGGCTCAGGAACCTTTCATTCAACCAACGTTCTTTTAAGATTAACAACAACAATAATAATAATAATGATGATGATAATAATAATAATAATAATAATAGTAATAATAATAATTTCAGTTGTATTAATTATATACTCATAAAAATGTTAACAGTATTTTGTTTTTGTGTTTTACGGTTTAGCAGTGCTTGGGAGGTCTGGATGTTTGGTAGAAATTGCTTGTTTTTCCTCCGTGTCTCCGTTTGTTTTTTTTGTTTTTTTTTTATGTAGGAAGGACACTAGCCAAGGGCAACAAAAATCTAATAAAAAAAATGCCCACTGAAATGCCAGTCCCATAAAAGGGTCAAAGCAGTGGTCAAAAATTGATGGATAAGTGTCTTGAAACCTCCTTGAAGGAATTTAAATCATAGGAAGGTGGAAATACAGAAGCAGGAAGGGAGTTCCAGAGTTTACCAGAGAAAGGGATGAATGATTGAGAATATTGGTTAACTCTTGCGTTAGAGAGGTGGACAGAATAGGGGTGAGAGAAAGAACAAAGTCTTGTGCAGCGAGGCCGCGGAAGGAGGGGAGGCATGCAGTTAGCAAGATCAGAAGAACAGTTAGCATTAAAATAGCGGTAGAAGACAGCTAGATATGCAACATTGCGGCGGTGAGAGAGAGGCTGAAGACAGTCAGTTAGAGGAGAGGAGTTGATGAGACGAAAAGCTTTTGATTCCACCCTGTCTAGAAGAGCAGTATGAGTGGAACCCCCCCAGACATGTGAAGCATACTCCATACATGGACGGATAAGGCCCTTCTACAGAGTTAGCAGCTGGAGGGGTGAGAAAAACTGGCGGAGACGTCTCAGAACACCTAACTTCATAGAAGCTGTTTTAGCTAGAGATGAGATGTGAAGTTTCCAGTTCAGATTATAAGTAAAGAACAGACCGAGGATGTTCAGTGTAAAAGAGGGGGACAGTTGAGTGTCATTGAAGAAGATGGGATAGTTGTCTGGAAGGTTGTGTCGAGTTGATAGATGGAGGAATTGAGTTTTTGAGGCATTGAACAATACCAAGTTTGCTCTGCCCCAATCAGAAATTTTAGAAAGATCAGAAGTCAGGCGTTCTGTGGCTTCCCTGCGTGATATGTTTACCTCCTGAAGGGTTGGACGTCTATGAAAAGACGTGGAAAAGTTTGGTTTAGAAGATCATTAATGAATAATAAGAAGAGAGTGGGTGACAGGACAGAACCCTGAGGAACACCACTGTTAATAGATTTAGGAGAAGAACAGTGACCGTCTACCATAGCAGCAATAGAACGGTCAGAAAGGAAACTTGAGATAAAGTTACAGAGAGAAGGATATAAACCGTATGAGGGTAGTTTGGAAATCAAAGCTTTGTGCCAGACTCTATCAAAGGCTTTTGATATGTCCAAGGCAACAGCAAAAGTTTCTCCAAAATCTCTAAAAGATGATGACCAAGACTCAGTAAGGAAAGCCAGAAGATCACCAGTAGAGCGGCCTTGACGGAACCCATACTGGCGATGAGATAGAAGGTTGTGAAGTGATAGATGTTTAAGAATCTTCCTGTTGAGTATAGATTAAAAAACTTTAGATAGGCAGGAAATTAAAGCCATAGGACGGTAGTTTGAGGGATTAGAACGATCACCCTTTTTAGGAACAGGTTGAATGTAGGCAAACTTCCAGCAAGAAGGAAAGCTAGATGTTGACAGACGGAGCTGAAAGAGTTTGACTAGGCAAGGTGCAAGCACGGAGGCACAGTTTCGGAGAACAATAGGAGGGACCCCATCAGGTCCATAAGCCTTCCGAAGGTTTAGGCCAGCGAGGGCATGGAAAACATCATTGCGAAGAATTTTAATAGGTGGCATGAAGTAGTCAAAGGGTGGAGGAGAGGGAGGAACAAACCCAGAATCGTCCAAGGTAGAGTTTTTTTTGCAAAGGTTTGAGCAAAAAGTTCAGCTCTAGAAATAGATGTGATAGCAGTGGTGCCATCTGGTTGAAATAGAGGAGGGAAAGAAGAAGAAGCAAAGTTATTGGAGATATTTTTTGGCTAGATGCCAGAAATCACGATGGGAGTTAGATATTGAAAGGTTTTGTCATTGTCTGTTAATGAAGGAATTTTTGGCTAGTTGAAGAACAGACTTGGCATGGTTCCGGGCAGAAATATAAAGTGCATGAGATTCTGGTGATGGAAGGCTTAAGTACCTTTTGTGGGCCACTTCTCTATCATGTATAGCACGAGAACAAGCTGTGTTAAACCAAAGTTTAGAAGGTTTAGGATGAGAAAAAGAGTGAGGAATGTATGCCTCCATGCCAGACACTATCACCTCTCTTATGCGCTCAGCACACAAAGACGGGTCTCTGACACGGAAGCAATAGTTTTTTTTTTCTGATTTTCCACGGAAGAAAATGGAAAATACATCACGGAAAATACATCCTCAGGTCCCCCCATCTAGCAGAGGCAAAACGCCAGAGGCACCTTCGCTTAGGGGGATCCTGAGGAGGGATTGGAGTGATAGGACAAGATAAAGATATGAGATTGTGATCGGAGGAGCCCAACGGAGAAGAAAGGGTGACAGCATAAGCAGAAGGATTAGAGGTCAGGAAAAGGTCAAGAATGTTGGGCGTATCTCCAAGACGGTCAGGAATACGAGTAGGGTGTTGTACCAATTGCTCTAGGTCATGGAGGATAGCAAAGTTGTAGGCTAGTTCACCAGGATGGTCAGTGAAGGGAGAGGAAAGCCAAAGCTGGTGGTGAACATTGAAGTCTCCAAGAATGGAGACCTCTGCAAAAGGGAAGAGGGTCAGAATGTGCTCCACTTTGGAAATTAAGTAATCAAAGAATTTTTTATAGTCAGAGGAGTTAGGGGAGAGGTATACAGCACAGATAAATTTAGTATGAGAGTGACTCTGTAGTTGTAGCCAGATGGTGGAAAACTTGGAAGATTCAAGAGCGTGGGCACGAGAGCAGGTTAAGTCATTGCGCACATAAACGCAGCATCCAGCTTTGGATCGAAAATGAGGATAGAGAAAGTAGGAGGGAACAGA
>NW_026973740.1:170000-175000 GCF_035594125.1 Scylla paramamosain
ACACTTAATTAAAAGCATGTATAGATAGATGGGTGGATATACATATATTCATATTTGTGTGCATGCATACAGACACACACACACAGACAGACATACAGACAGACAAAAAGAGAAACAAATGAATAGATAAAATAGAGAGAAAGACAAATAAATGTATAAATAGAAAGACAGACGGACACACATTCAGACGCAGAGACACACAGATAGATCAGGAAGTTGCTGGCATCCACTCAGAGAGAGAGAGAGAGAGAGAGAGATTTATCCAGCTGTTATTGATGTTTTCTTTCTTTTCTGCTACTTCTATTATTTTATCCTCATCCTGCTCCAACTACCGATTGAAAATTACTACTACTACTACTACTACTACTACTACTACTACTACTACTACTAATAATAATAATAATAATAATAATAATATTTTCCTTCTCTTCCCCCTTGAAATACTACTATTTTTTTCTTCTTTTTCCTTTCTTCTTCTTCTTCTTCTTCTTCTTCTTCTTCTTCTTCTTTTTCTTCTTCTTCCTCTACTTCTCCTCCTCCTATTTTTTTTTCTTCTTCTCCTCTTCCTCCTCCTATTTTTCTTCTTATTCTTCTCTCCCTCTTCCTCCTATTTCTTTTTTCTTCTTCTTTTCCTTCTTTCTCCTCCGCCTCCTCCTCCTCTTCAGTCAGACCTCATCTAGACTACGGTCAGACCTCATCTAGACTACGCTGTGCAGTTCTGGTCCCCACATTACAGGAAAGATATAGGTCTATTAGAATCAGTACAGAGGAGAATGACTAAAAGGATACAGGGGATGAGGAGTATTCCTTACGAAGCGAGGTTGAAGCGGTTAAATTTACATTCTCTAGAGAGACGTAGTTTAAGAGGGGACCTGATAGAAGTCTTTAAGTGGTATAAGGGTTATAACAAGGGAGATGTAAGCAAAATTCTTAGGATCAGCAACCAGGGTAGAACAAGAAATAACGGGTTCAAGCTTGAAAAATTTAGGTTTAGTAAGGAGATAGGAAAAAATTGGTTCTCGAATAGAGTGGTAGATGAGTGGAACGGACTCAGTAATCATGTAGTTAGTGCTAGGACACTAGAGAGCTTTAAGAGAAGATTAGACAAGTTTATGGATGGGGATAACAGATGGAAATAGGTAGGTGTGTTTCATACAGGGACTGCCACGTGTAAGCCAGGTCGCTTCTTGCAGCTTCCCTTATTTCTTATGTTCTTATGTTCTTATGTTCCTCATTTCCTTCCTTTTCCTCCTCCGATTCCTCCTCCTCTTCTTCCACCTTTTCCTCCTCCTCCTCCTCTTTCTCCTCTTCTTATTTTTTCCTTTTTTTTTCTTCTCATCCTCTTCCTTCTCCTCCTCCTCCTCCTCTTTTTTTTTCTTATAATTATTATTCTTATTCTTATTCTTCTTATTATTATTATTATATTTTCTTTTTCTTATTATTATCATCGTCATCATCATCATTATTATTATTATTATTATTATTATTATTATTATTATTATTATTATTTTATTTATTTTTTTTTCTTCCTGTTTTTTTATCTATAGCTACTACTACTACTACTACTACTACTACTACTACTACTACTACTACTACTACTACTACTTCTACTACTACTACTACCACCACACTACCACCACCACCACCACCACCACCACCACCACCACCACTACTACTACTACTTATGCTTTTAAAACAATAATAACAATACGTAATAGTATTTATTTATCTATTTATTTTTGAGTTACATACAAATAGAAGCATTACTTGTACACTAAAACCTTCCTAACCTAACCAAACCTGACCTGACCCAACTTAACCTTGTAAGTGGGATAATTACTTACAAACAAAAAGGAGGAGGAGGCAGTAGACACCTGCCGAAACGATAATTACTCCCAGTGAGGTCTAAAGCACTGTTCAGGGGGTGCTGTGAACTTATCATTAAACCCAGCTGTGACCTCACTGAACGTTTCCCTTTGTGTCTCACAACACAAGGGGACAGTCACAGCCTGTCCTCTAAAGACAACTCTCTTCCTCCACACAAAACTACAAGCACCTAATAACACACACACCCTTCACTCAAAAATTTTAAAATCATCATGGCGACTCCTACACCAGCCTCGGAGTCCCCATCTGGGGAGGAGACCATAAATGTCCCCAGGTCGGACTGCCTTTCTGTCGACGACCCTAAGTGTCTTGCCCCTCAACTTTTTCTTAATTAACTTCTGCAACATTCGCGGTCTAAGATCTAATTTTCAATCTGTAGAACACCACCTCTCCTCTTCTAAACCTCATCTTCTTTTCCTCACTGAAACTCAGGTGTCTGAGGCAACTGACAGTAGCCCCTTTTCTGTTCCCTCCTACTTTCACTATCCTCATTTTCGATACAAAGCTGGATGCTGTGTTTATGTGCGCAATGACTTAACCTGTTCTCGTGCCCACGCTCTTGAATCTTCCGAGTTTTCCACCATCTGGCTACGACTACAGAGTCACTTTCATACTAAATTTATCTCTGCTGTATACCTCTCACCTAACTCCTCTGACTATAAGAAATTCTTTGACTACTTTACTACAACTTTGCTATCCTCCATGACCTAGAGCAATTGGTGCAACACCCTACTAGTATTCCTGACCGTCTTGGAGATACGCCCAACATTCTTGACCTTTTCCTCACCTCTAATCCTTCTCCTTATGCTATCACCCTTTTTTATCCGTTGGGGTCCTCCGATCACAATCTCATATCTTTATCTTGTCCTATCACTCCAATCCCTCCTCAGGATCCCCCTAAGCGAAGGTGCCTCTGGCGTTTTGCCTCTGCTAGTTGGGGGGACCTGAGGAAGTATTTTGCAAATTTTCCTTGGAATGACTACTGCTTCCGTGTCAGAGACCCGTCTTTGTGTGCTGAGTGCATAACAGAGGTGATAGTGTCTGGCATGGAGGCATACATTCCTCACTCTTTTTCTCGTCCTAAACCTTCTAAACCTTGGTTTAACAGAGGTTGTTCTCGTGCTATACATGATAGAGAGGTGGCCCACAAAAGGTACTTAAGCCTTCCATCACCAGAATCTCATGCACTTTATATTTCTGCCCGTAACCATGCCAAGTCTGTTCTCCAACTAGCCAAAAACTCCTTCATTAACAGAAAATGTCAAAACCTTTCAAGATCTAACTCCCCTCGTGATTTCTGGCACCTAGCCAAAAATATCTCCAATAACTTTGCTTCTTCTTTCCCTCCTCTATTTCAACCAGATGGCACCACTGCTAACTTTAAACTTTACTTGGACTTTAAACTTTACTTTACTTTAAAAACTTTACCTTGGACGATTCTGGGCTTGTTCCTCCTTCTCCTCCACCCTCTGACTTCTTCATGCCACCTATTAAAATTCTTCGCAATGATGTTTTCCATGCTCTCGCTGGCCTAAACCCTCGGAAGGCTTATGGACCTGATGGGGTCCCTCCTACTGTTCTCCGAAACTGTGCCTCCGTGCTTTCACCTTGCCTAGTCAAACTGTTTCAGCTCTGTCTGTCAACATCTACCTTTCCTTCTTGCTGCAAGTTTGCCTACATTCAACCTGTTCCTAAAAAGGGTGACCGTTCTAATCCCTCAAACTACCGTCCTATTGCTTTAATTTCCTGCCTATCTAAAGTTTTTGAATCTATCCTCAACAGGAAGATTCTTAAATATCTATCACTTCACAGCCTTCTATCTGATCGCCAGTATGGGTTCTGTCAAGGCCGCTCTACTGGTGATCTTCTGGCTTTCCTTACTGAGTCTTGGTCATCCTCTTTTAGAGATTTTGGTGAAACTTTTGCTGTTGCCTTAGACATATCAAAAGCTTTTGATAGAGTCTGGCACAAAGCTTTGATTTCCAAACTACCCTCCTACAGTTTCTATCCTTCTGTCTGTAACTTCATCTCAAGTTTCCTTTCTGACCGTTCTATTGCTGCTGTGGTAGATGGTCACTGTTCTTCTCCGAAATCTATTAACAGTGGTGTTCCTCAGGGTTCTGTCCTGTCACCCACTCTCTTCTTATTACTCATTAATGATCTTCTAAACCAAACCTCTTGTTCTATCCACTCCTACGCTGATGATACCATCCTGCACTTTTCCATGTCTTTTCATAGACGTCCAACCCTTCAGGAGGTAAACATATCACACAGGGAAGCCACAGAACGCCTGAATTCTGATCTTTCTAAAATTTCTGATTGGGGCAGAGGAAACTTGGTATTGTTCAATGCCTCAAAAACTCAATTCCTCCATCTATCAACTCGACACAACCTTCCAGACAACTATCCCCTCTTCTTCAATGACACTCAACTGTCCCCCTCTTCTACACTGAACATCCTCGGTCTGTCCTTTACTTATAATCTGAACTGGAAACCTCACATCTCATCTCTAGCTAAAACAGCTTCTATGAAGTTAGGTGTTCTGAGACGTCTCCGCCAATTTTTCTCACCCCCCAGCTGCTAACTCTTTACAAGGGCCTTATCCGTCCATGTATGGAGTATGCTTCACATGTCTGGGGGGGGTTCCACTCATACTGCTCTTCTAGACCGGGTGGAATCAAAAGCTTTTCGTCTCATCAACTCCTCTCGTCTAACTGACTGTCTTCAGCCTCTCTCTCACCGCCGCAATGTTGCATATCTAGCTGTCTTCTACCGCTATTTTCATGCTAACTGCTCTTCTGATCTTGCTAACTGCATGCCTCCTCTCCTTCCGCGGCCTCGCTGCACAAGACTTTCTTCTTTCTCTCATCCCTATTCTGTCCACGTCTCTAACGCAAGAGTTAACCAGTATTCTCAATCATTCATCCCTTTCTCTGGTAAACTCTGGAACTCCCTGCCTGCTTCTGTATTTCCACCTTCCTATGACTTGAATTCCTTCAAGAGGGAGGTTTCAAGACACTTATTCATCAATTTTTGACCACTGCTTTGACCCTTTTATGGGACTGCCATTTCAGTGGGAGTTTTTTTTTTTTTTATTAGATTTTTGTTGCCCT
>NW_026973740.1:180000-235000 GCF_035594125.1 Scylla paramamosain
CCTAGTTCTCTTCTTCCTTTTCTCCTCTTTTTCCTACCTCATATTCCTCCTGTTCTTCCTCCTCTTGCTCCTCCTTCTACTTCTCCTCCTCCTCCTCCTCCTCCTCCTCCTCCTCCTCCTCCTCCTCCTCCTCCTCCTCCTCCTCCTCCTCCTCCTCCTCCTCTTCCTCCTCCTCCTCTTCCTCCACCTCTTCGTTCTCTTCTTCTTTTTCCTCCTCTTTTCTCACCACCCTCTCTTCCTCCTCGTCCTCCCCGTTCTCTTCTTTCTTTTTTCTCCTCTTTTCGCATCACCACCACCACCACCTCCTCCTCCTCCTCCTCCTCCTCCTACTCTTCTTCTTCCTCATCTTTTCCCTCCTCTTCCACCTCTTTCTCCTCCTCCTTCTCCTCCTCCTCCTCCTCGTTCTCTTCCTCCTCTTTTCCCTCTTCCTGTTTCTTCTTTCTTCTCCTACCTTCTCCCCTTCCTCCTCGTTCTCTTCTTCCTCTTCTCCCTCTTCCTATTCTTCCTCCTCCTCGTCTTTCCTCATTCTCCTTCTCATCCTTCTTTTCGTCCTCCTTTTCTCGTCTTTCTCCTAGACCTCCTCCTCGTCCTCCTATATCTCTTCTTCCTTTTTTTCTTCTTCTTTCTCTTTTATCTTCTTCCTCTTCCTCCTCCTCCTCCTCCTCCTCCTCCTCCTCCTCCTCCTCCTCCTCCTCTTCCTCCTCCTCCTCCTCCATACCTCCGGGTATGCGGGTGATTTCCCTGTATGCGGGTGATCATAGCTCACCTCAGGGAAATTGACCACCCTGCCGTGCATAGTCTCAGGCCACCCTTAGACAAGGTGTTAACCTGGTAAGTCCCCCGGGCCAGGGTTACGGTGAAGCCACCTGGGCAGCAGCAGTGGTGTCTTGGACTGCAGGCAGAGGATCGCTTGACGGGACAATGGCTGGAGTTCCAAGGTCCTAGTTAGCTGGACCATGCCTTAGTTAGCTTTAGTTAGCTGGGGGCTGCGGTTTAGAGAAGTGTGGCGATCTCTACACTAATTTAGCCTCCCTGGGAACCAGTTGTTGATGCGAGTCACCTGCCTCTCCCTTGCTAATGGCGGTCCTTTCATCTCTATCCTTCATAATGACTGGTTCTCATCACTTTTCCATCCTTCTCTCATACTATACAAGGAATATTTCAGTTTCTTGGTCTCTCTGGAAGTGCGTCTGATAGTCTCTAGAGTCGATGGAGAACACCTGGCGACAGGTGCCACCGGCCAGGCCTCGCAAGGGTCGCAGAGGTGTGTCAGACGTGGCTGAAGGTGAGGTTGGGTGCTTGTTCCATTCCCCCATCTTGCCTGCTTTGCCTAGAGTGACTACGCCGGCCCCACTCTATGGGACAGAACTGTGAGGACAATAGCTGCAAGCGCCGGGTTGTGAAAGTCTCACTCGTGTCCGAGACTCTAGGCAAGCGATTGGTCTTTATGGCATTTTCAAGACCCTGTGGGAGCTGACTCCCTGTCTTGGAAGCATCCAACACAGCAGTATCTGATTTCCATGCATAAACTTTTCATTTGCTCAATTTATGGTCACATCCTTTATGAAATTTCGAAAGTGCTCTGATTAATCAGTCATGCCTTCTCTTCTCAGACAATGCGAAGCCTGTCGTGGCAAGTTTACCCCTCAATTTAGTAGGAAAAGGCAGTAGACACCTGCCGAAACGATAATTACTCCCAGTGAGGTCTAATGCACTGTTCAGGGGGTGCTGTGAACTTATCATTAAACCCAGCTGTGACCTCACTGAACGTTTCCCTTTGTGTCTCACAACACAAGGGGGCAGTCACAGCCTGCCCTCTAAAGACAACTCTCTTCCTCCACATAAAACTACAAACACCTAATAACACACACACCCTTCACTCAAAAATTTTAAAATCATCATGGCGACTCCTACACCAGCCTCGGAGTCCCCATCTGGGGAGGGGACCATAAATGTCCCCAGGTCGGACTGCCTTTCTGTCGACGACCCTAAGTGTCTTGACACCCCCCTCAACTTTTTCTTCATTAACTTCTGCAACATTCGCGGTCTAAGATCTAATTTTCAATCTGTAGAACCCCACCTTTCCTCTTCTAAACCTCATCTTCTTTTCCTCACTGAAACTCAGGTGTCTGAGGCAACTGACAGTAGCCCCTTTTCTGTTCCTTCCTACTTTCTCTATCCTCATTTTCGATCCAAAGCTGGATGCTGCGTTTATGTGCGCAATGACTTAACCTGCTCTCGTGCCCACGCTCTTGAATCTTCCGAGTTTTCCACCATCTGGCTACGACTACAGAGTCACTCTCATACTAAATTTATCTGTGCTGTATACCTCTCACCTAACTCCTCTGACTATAAGAAATTCTTTGACTACTTAACTTCCAAAGTGGAGCACATTCTGACCCTCTACCCTTTTGCAGAGATCTCCATTCTTGGAGACTTCAATGTTCACCACCAGCTTTGGCTTTCCTCTCCCTTCACAGACCATCCTGGTGAACTAGCCTACAACTTTGCTATCCTCCATGACCTAGAGCAATTGGTGCAACACCCTACTCGTATTCCTGACCGTCTTGGAGATACGCCCAACATTCTTGACCTTTTCCTCACCTCTAATCCTTCTGCTTATGCTGTCACCCTTTCTTCTCCGTTGGGCTCCTCCGATCACAATCTCATATCTTTATCTTGTCCTATTACTCCAATCCCTCCTCAGGATCCCCCTAAGCGAAGGTGCCTCTGGCGTTTTGCCTCTGCTAGTTGGGGGGACCTGAGGAGGTATTTTGCTGATTTTCCTTGGAATGACTACTGCTTCCGTGTCAGAGACCCATCTTTGTGTGCTGAGCGCATAACAGAGGTGATAGTGTCTGGCATGGAGGCGTACATTCCTCACTCTTTTTCTCGTCCTAAACCTTCTAAACCTTGGTTTAACACAGCTTGTTCTCGTGCTATACATGATAGAGAGGTAGCCCACAAAAGGTACTTAAGCCTTCCATCACCAGAATCTCATGCACTTTATATTTCTGCCCGGAACCATTCCAAGTATGTTCTCCAACTAGCCAAAAACTCCTTCATTAACAGAAAATGTCAAAAAACTCCCCTCGTGATTTCTGGCATCTAGCCAAAAATATCTCCAATAACTTTGCTTCTTCCTCTTTCCCTCTTATATTTCAACCAGATGGCACCACTGCTATCACATCTATTTCTAAAGCTGAACTCTTTGCTCAGACCTTTGCTAAAAACTCTACCTTGGACGATTCCGGCCTTGTTCCTCCCTCTCCTCCACCCTCTGACTACTTCATGCCACCTATTAAAATTCTTCACAATGATGTTTTCCATGCCCTCGCTGGCCTAAACCCTCGGAAGGCTTATGGACCTGATGGGGTCCCTCCTATTGTTCTCCGAAACTGTGCCTCCGTGCTTGCACCTTGCCTAGTCAAACTGTTTCAACTCTGTCTGTCAACATCTACCTTTCCTTCTTGCTGGAAGTTTGCCTACATTCAACCTGTTCCTAAAAAGGGTGACCGTTCTAATCCCTCAAACTACCGTCCTATTGCTTTAATTTTCTGCCTATCTAAAGTTTTTGAATTTATCCTCAACAGGAAGATTCTTAAACATCTATCACTTCACAACCTTCTATCTGATCGCCAGTATGGGTTCCGTCAAGGCCACTCTACTGGTGATCTTCTGGCTTTCCTTACTGAGTCTTGGTCATCCTCTTTTAGAGATTTTGGTGAAACTTTTGCTGTTGCCTTGGACATATCAAAAGCTTTTGATAGAGTCTGGCACAAAGCTTTGATTTCCAAACTACCCTCCTACGGTTTCTATCCTTCTCTCTGTAACTTCATCTCAAGTTTCCTTTCTGACCGTTCTATTGCTGCTGTGGTAGACGGTCACTGTTCTTCTCCTAAATCTATTAACAGTGGTGTTCCTCAGGGTTCTGTCCTGTCACCCACTCTCTTCTTATTATTCATTAATGATCTTCTAAACCAAACTTCTTGTCCTATCCACTCCTACGCTGATGATACCACCCTGCACTTTTCCACGTCTTTTCATAGACGTCCAACCCTTCAGGAGGTAAACATATCACGCAGGGAAGCCACAGAACGCCTGACTTCTGATCTTTCTAAAATTTCTGATTGGGGCGGAGGAAACTTGGTATTGTTCAATGCCTCAAAAACTCAATTCCTCCATCTATCAACTCGACACAACCTTCCAGACAACTATTCCCTCTTCTTCAATGACACTCAACTGTCCCCCTCTTCTACACTGAACATCCTCGGTCTGTCCTTTACTTATAATCTGAATTGGAAACTTCACATCTCATCTCTAGCTAAAACAGCTTCTATGAAGTTAGGTGTTCTGAGACGTCTCCGCCAGTTTTTCTCACCCCCCCAGCTGCTAACTCTGTACAAGGGCCTTATCCGTCCATGTATGGAGTATGCTTCACATGTCTGGGGGGGTTCCACTCATACTGCTCTTCTAGACGGGGTGGAATCAAAAGCTTTTCGTCTCATCAACTCCTCTCCTCTAACTGACTGTCTTCAGCCTCTCTCTCACCGCCGCAATGTTGCATATCTAGCTGTCTTCTACCGCTATTTTCATGCTAACTGCTCTTCTGATCTTGCTAACTGCATGCCTCCCCTCCTTCCGCGGCCTCGGTGCACAAGACTTTCTTCTTTCTCTCACCCCTATTCTGTCCACCTCTCTAACGCAAGAGTTAACCAGTATTCTCAATCATTCATCCCTTTCTCTGGTAAACTCTGGAACTCCCTGCCTGCTTCTGTATTTCCACCTTCCTACGACTTGAATTCCTTCAAGAGGGAGGTTTCAAGACACTTATCCACCAATTTTTGACCACTGCTTTGACCCTTTTATGGGACTGGCATTTCAGTGGGCATTTTTTTTTTTATTAGATTTTTGTTGCCCTTGGCCAGTGTCCTTCCTACATAAAAAAAAAAAAAAAAATTTTTGCCTGCAGGTTGTGTCACCTCCAGAGCAAGATAGAGAGACTCAGCGAGAAATACGAGGAGAAGTGCAAGCAGTATGAGGACGTCGTGCAACAGCTTGAAACACTAAAAGAGTTCGTTGTCTCTAATACAGGTTGCACCTCCACAGATGTTGTTCCTGCCATCCCTGACAGACCTGCCTCCTCCACTCCAGGGGCTCCTGCCCGCCCACATGCTGTGCCTGCAGAGCCACCATTCATATTAGTCAAGAATCGTGCCACCACCACTAATGTTAAGAAATTTTTGCCCATCTCAACACACAACAGGTACCAGATCCTAGCTGAAGAGGAGGAAGATGCACAAGAGACGAGACTGGTCGGAGACTCAATAGTCAGAGGTCAGCTCTCTGAGTTCTGTGGCAGGGCTCGTAGGACACGTAAGCGTCTATGCATGCCTGGTGGACGCTTAGAAGACATCACGGCAGCATGTGACGAGGCAGCCTGCGGATCTAATAATAATACCCTCTTTATTATTCACGCAGGTACAAATGATGTTGAAAACACTAGGTCTGAAGAGCTCATGGAAAAGTTCAAGAGGATGATACAGCGCTTTAAAACTAAATCCAATAACATTATTGTTTCAGGTATCCTCCCCCGGACCAGTGCACCGGCTGTCTTCTATAACAGAGCCTTCAGCACTAACAGCCGTCTCCGTTCTCTTTGCGCAGAGGAAGGTGTAGACTTCGTTAATCTTTGGGACAACTTTTACAATAAACCTTCTCTATTTCAGCCGGATGGTTTACACCTAAATGGAATTGGAGCAGCACGACTTGGTAGACTCCTTAGTAATAAAGTTTCTATTTTCAGACCAAAAAACGAACAGCAAGATCGTGTAGCCCCAGGCTCTTAGTAGCCTCTTCGCGCAACCCAACCTCCATGTGCAACACTATAAAAGCTTGCCTAATCAACGCACGCAGCCTTAGAAATAAATTTTCAGATTTAGAAACCCTGGCAGCTGTAGAAAACTACCACATTATTGGTAGTACTGAATCTTGGCTGAACTCTGCAAACAGAGACTTTCTTGCAGAATACAACTTGCCAGGTTATGAAATGTTCAGCAGTGAAAGAAAAGACAGGATAGGTGGCGGTGTATTGCTGTATGTGAAAGCCAGTCTTCAGCCAAACATACTAAAAACCGAAAAGATTACCAATATAGATTTAGTCTTCTTGCATTTAAGAGTACGTTCTAAGAAAACTGCTATAGGTCTTATTTATAGGCCTCTGGTTCAGAATGTTTCCTCTGATGAGAATTTACAAGATCAAATTATTGAAATAAGTAACAATTTTGACACAGTCATCTGTGGAGACTTCAATCTACCTGTTAACTCATGGGGAAATCCACTTAACTCTCATTCTGGTCACGACTTGTATAATAATTTACTAGAATGTTCCCTATGCGCAAAAGACGTCCATGCAAGAGATATAAACCTAAATGGTGGACAAACAACATTGAGTCACAACTCCTGCAGAAAAATCGTGCCTACCATAAATATTTGTCCTCTCAGAATGAGGCCGATAAACTAGAATATGATAGACTCCGACGCAAATCAAAAAAGCTCATTAGACAGAGTAAGAAAAATCTAGAAATGTATATTCCAAGCATTGCAAAATCCAATCCCAAAGAATTTTACAGTTATGTTCGAAATAAAAAAGTCATTACATCTCACATTAATCAAATTACACTAGATAACGGTAATTTTGAGAAACTCAGATCGCGGACACAACTAAATGATTATTTTGCTTCAATTTTTACAGAGAAAAATACTCATACAATCCCCGAACAACTCCTTATGCTTCACAACATAACACCCTTAAGTGTCTGCGTTTTTCATGAAAACGAAATAATCAAAGTAATTGATAAGATGAAAACTGACAAAGCCACCGGCCCAGATGGTATTGCACCACGTGTCTTGAAAGAAACTAAATTCCAAATTTGTAAGTCCCTTTCATTGCTTTTTACCAAATCATTTAACTGCGGTAAGGTTCCCAAGGATTGGAAGTTAGCTAACGTTACCCCTATAGAAAAGAAAGGCGATAATTCACTTCCAAGTAACTACAGACCTATCAGCCTTACATCTGTAGTATGTAAACTAATGGAAACAGTAATTCGCAATAATTTAGTGAACTTTCTAGAGGAAAATGATTTAATCAATGACTCACAGCATGGCTTCCGAAACAGACGTTCTTGTTTAACTAATCTGCTTGATTTCTTTTATGATGTTTTCACCATGTACGACGAAACAAAGGCAGTAGATATAGTGTATCTAGATTTTCAAAAAGCTTTTGACAAAGTTCCCCATAAGCGGCTACTAGGTAAATTAAAGTCACATGGTATAAATGGAAAACTTCTCAATTGGCTTGAAGACTGGCTGTCTGAGAGAAAACAGCGCGTTGTTTTAAATGGTAAATTTTCAAACTGACGAGAGGTTTTAAGTGGTGTACTCGTACCACAGGGATCTGTGCTCGGCCCTGTCCTTTTCCTTATTTACGTTAATGATATCGATGAGGGCCTCACCTGTAAAGTATCTAAGTTCGCTGATGATACAAAAATAATGAATAAAGTAGTCACGTCAGAGGATAAAAGAAAATTACAATCTGATCTCGACCACTTAGCCACTTGGTCAGACAAGTGGCAGATGAGCTTCAATGTATATAAATGTAAAGTGTTGCACATTGGTAATAATAACGATCACGCTGATTACTTAATGAACGGTACCGAGCTTCTCAAGGTTAATGAGGAAAAGGACTTAGGAGTTATAATTACCTCAGACCTCAAGTCAAGTAAACACTGCTCGGAAGTAGTTAAAACAGCAAATAAATTGGTTGGGTTTATTGGTAGGACTTTCGAATTCAAATCAGAAGGGGTAATTCTCACATTGTTTAATACACTTGTCCGACCTCTACTTGAGTACTGCGTCCAGTTCTGATCACCCCATTACAGGAAAGATATAGACAAGCTGGAGAGAGTCCAAAGAAGAGTTATCAAGTTGATCCCACGACTGCGGAACAAGCCTTATGAGGAGCGCTTGAGGGAACTCAACTTGTTCAGTTTAGAGAAACGGCGAATGCGAGGTGACTTAATTTAACTGTTTAAGATGTGTCGGGGCTTTGATAACGTAAATGTAAACAACTATCTCATCATTGACAGTTCCAACACCACTCGAAATAATGGTTACAAGATTATAGGTAAGCGTTTCAAATCAGACGAGGCTAAGTATTATTTCTTCAATAGAATTGTAAATGTCTGGAACTCTCTCCCAGCACATATTGTCTATAGTAATACAATAGAAACTTTTAAACAAAGGTTGGACAATCACCTCTCAGCAACCCCTCATATAACGTACTTTGCGCCTACATAAAATCGTGTTTTTTTTTTTTTCAGTTACTGTAGTGAATAGTATAATTTCTCTTTCATCCTTTCCTATCACATCTTAGCCTTTCCTCCTCCCTATACTCTTCTGTTTTTCCTTCCTTGATCTCTAGTGTCCTCCATCCTCTAACTCTTAGAATCTGTAGTGGTAGTGGTAGAATAGACACACAGACAGCCTCGTTAGGCCCAGTGGGGCTGTTGCTGTCTGTTCTTTCCTTTGTATTCCTTTGTATTCCTCCTCCTCCTATTTAGTTTAACAAAGTGCAGGATAAGAGGAGACCTAATTGAAGTGTTCAAAATTTTCAGAGAATATAGTAACATTGATGCACATAAATATTTTACCATTGATCATCCTTACCTAACAAGAAATAATGGATTAAAAATTATACCCAAACGTTTTAAATCCCACGAGGCAAAACATTTTTTCTTTAATCGTATAGTAAATATATGGAATAAACTTCCTGCAGAAATTGTGAACAGCAATACTAATGAATCATTCAAAAATAAAATAGACAAATATTTAAAAGCAAATCCCCAACAAGCTCTCTTCTTGTCCGAATAATTACTAAATTCACTAATAAACTCTTATTCTACAGACACCAATTTTAATATAACTTGTATTAACTTTCAGATAGGCGTATAGAGTTCACCGTAGGGTGAATAGTAGAACTTCCTTTCATCCTTTCCTATGAAAATTTCCACGTCGGTTTTTCCAAACTGCATGGTACTTTTCCCAACTATTTCCATGCCAGCGCAAGCTGGAGGGAGTGGTGGGTGGGGAGGAGCCTTCTGCTATGCTGTCCTGTCTCTCTTTCCTGTAGCTAGTTAGAAGTAGTTACCAAACAGTTGCTGTTTGGCCTTCCTTTATATTCCTTTATATTCCTTTATTTATATTCTTCCTCCTCCTCCTCCTCCTCATTCTCCTTCTCTTTTTTTTTTTTTCTACTCTTACAGTTCTTTATATTCATCCTCTTATTCCTTCTCCTCCCCTTTTTTCACCTCCTCTTTCTCTTCTTCCTCCTCCTTTTCCTCCTCCTCCTCCTTTTTCTCCTCCTCCTCCTCCTCCTCCTCCTCCTCCTCCTCCTCCTCCTCCTCCTCCTCCTCCTATTTCTCCTATTTTCTTCTGTGTGCACAACTTGATATTATCTACCTTGATTTCTAGAAAGCTTTCGACACTGTTCCCCATAGGAGACTCATCAGTAAAGTAAAAGCTCACGGCATTGCTGGAAACACCCTGAAACGGCTGAGAGACTGGCTCTCTGACAGAAAACAGCGTGTTGTGATTAATGGAAAAGAGTCAGAGTGGCATAAGGTAAATAGCGGCGTTCCTCAAGGCTCTGTATTAGGACCAGTACTCTTTATAATGTACATAAATGATATTGATGAAGGGATAAACTGCAAAATAAGTATATTTGCACACGACACCAAAATAACAAGTAGAGTAACGTCTGTCACAATGGCAGGAACTGCAGTGTGACCTCAATAAACTAACAAGCTGGGCAGAAAAATGGCAGATGAGATTTAATATAGAAAAGTGCAAAGTTCTACATATCGGAAGCAACAATGTTCAGGCGAGATATGTAATGAATAACATGCCACTGTCAAGTGTTGATAAAGAAAAAGATCTTGGTGTCGTTGTGTCAAACGACCTAAAGCCGAATCAACACTGTACAGAAACAGTAAAGACGGCAAATAAATTAGTAGGGTTCATTGGAAGAACCTTTGAATTTAAATCAGAAAAGGTTTTACTTGCCTTATATAACTCACTGGTGCGCCCTCATCTAGAATACTGTGTACAGTTCTGGTCCCCATACTACAAAAAAAGACATTGAAAAACTAGAAAAGATACAGCGCAGAGTCACAAAGATGATTCCAAGATTGCGCAATAAGCCGTATGAAGAACGACTGGAAGAACTAAACCTATTTAGTTTAACAAAGCGCAGGATAAGAGGAGACCTAATTGGAGTGTTAAAAATTTTCAAAGGATATAGTAACATTGATGCACATAAATATTTTACCATTGATCATTCTAACCTAACAAGAAATAATGGACTCAAGATTATATCCAAACGTTTTAAATCCCACAAGCCAAAACATTTTTTCTTTAATCGTATAGTAAATATATGGAATAAACTTCCTGCAGAAATTGTGAACAGCAATACTATTGAATCATTCAAAAATAAAATAGACAAATATTTAAAAGCAAATCCCCAACAAGCTCTCTTCTTGTTCGAATAATTACTAAATTTATAAATAAACTCTTATTCTACAGACACCAGTTTTAATATAACTTGTATTAACTTTCAGATAGGCGTATAGAGTTCACCGTAGGGTGAATAGTAGAACTTTCTTTCATCCTTTCCTATGAAAATTTCCATGTCAGTTTTTCCATACTGCATGATACTTTTCCCAACTATTTCCATGCCAGCGCAAGCTGGAGGGAGTGGTGGGTGGGGAGGAGCCTTCTGCTATGCTGTCCTGTCTCTCTTCCCTGTAGCTAATTAGAAGTAGTTACCAAACAGCCTTGCAAGGACCAAAAGGTCTGTTGCTGTTTGGCTTTCCTTTGTATTCCTTTGTATTCCTCCCGCTTCCTCTTACTCTTTGCCTTGTCATCGTCTCCATCACCACCTTTATCATCATCACCACCACCACCACCACCACCACCAGCACCGTCACCACCACCACCGTCACCCTCAGCACCACCATCACCATCACCATCACTAACACGTTCACCATCATCACCAGCCTTAGGACAGTTATACCCTTGCATGTGTGCACAAGCAAATGGATGTTTTGACCACATTTAAACAAAGTGCATATTTGTAACTTTTTTCCCTAGTGCGGCATATTTCTGAGTTGTTAGGTGTTTATGAAGAGTATTCTATATGTAATAGTATTTTCAATTATAATTTCTTGTAAGTGTCATAATGAGTAATTGAAAGTCATGTTTTGAACAGGATCAGGCTACACACTTGATAAGCGGCAGTCCTACACTCGGTTAATGCGGTGTAAGGAGGTGTATTACTACTTTGTACACCAAAAACTTGTCTGCCTCTTTTCTTTTCATGTCAGCCACGACTTTTACAAAAAAGTAAGTCTTTGTGGTAAATCACTGCAGAAAACTCATGTTATTATCAATTCCACTAAGCTAAAAGTATTAGCCTATTATTATTAATCATACCTTTGTTAGGAAATGAGTGCTTGTTTCAGTGCTTATTTTACCTTTTTCAGGTGCATGTTTGCATGCAGATTTACCTCATTCTGAGTGCATGTTATCCTAAGCCTAATCATCACCACTACCATCACCGTCACCATCATGTTCACTATTACCACCACCCCCACCATCATAATCACCGCCACCACCACCACCACCACCACCACCACCATCATCATCACTATCGTCATCACTATCATCATCTTCACCGTCCTGACAGTCACGGTCACATTCTGTGCTACAGACAAAGGTAACAAACATTCCAGAGGGTTATTTCACCACAGTTGTAGTTGTTAGTGAATGGTTAGGCTTTACTTCAGTTTTGTTGATGGTGACAACAATAATGCATTAATGACTGTTGTGATGGTGGCAGTGATGGTCATGACAATGTTAATTGTAGTAATTATGATAATACTTGTGAAAAGAATGACTGTGATAATGATAACGGTGTGTGTGTGTGTGTGTGTGTGTGTGTGTGTGTGTGTGTGTGTGCAGGTACTAACTAACTAAACACACACACAGACAGACCCACCTGGGCATGGCACGCAGCAAGGAGTCACAGAGAGTGGCTTGGTCTGGATGCCTGTATTGGTGGTGCAGGGACAGATCAATGTATTTGTGGTGTTCAAAGATGAGCCCCTGCACGTCTGATTCCTTCCTGCTTAGCTGTATCCGTACCACCTTGGAGGGGATGAGGGGGAGGAGGGCCCTGGCACTGGTGATGGTGCTGTCTGTTATTATTACCATCTCCCTCTTATCACTTGTAATGTGTCTGACAACACAATCCAAGGCAGTCCTGTTCACCTCAGTGTCCTCCAGCATGGACAGCCAATCATCACACCTTTCCACACCAGTCTCCGCCAGCAAGTCCACCACCTCCTGTGTGTGTAGAGTTACCAGGATTAGTACCACCACCACCACCAACACCAACACCACCTCCCGTGTGTGTAGAGTTACTAGGATTAGTACCACCACCACCACCACCACCACCACCACCTGTGTGTGTAGAGTTACTAGGATTAGTACCACCGCCACCACCACCACCACCACCACCACCACCTCCTGAGTGTGTAGAGTTACTAGGATTAGTACCACATCCACCACCACCACCACCATCACCACCTCCTATGTGTGTAGAGTTACTAGGATTAGTACCACCACCACCACCACCACCACCACCACCTCCTGTGTGTGTAGAGTTACTAGGATTAGTATCACCACCACCACCACCACCACCACCACCACTACCACCACCACCTTCACCACCACCACCACCACCACCACTACCACCACCTTCACCTCCTGTGCGTGTAGTCACTACAATAATTTCTTGTATTTTTTTTTTTTTTGCTAATGACTAGTAAGGATCAAAATTGAGGTTGACAGTGGTGCAGGTTCCCCTGAGACAGCTATGGAAGGATCAAATATGAGGAAAAGAGGATAAATAGTCAACTTACTTGTATGGCTGCAGCACAAAGTGGTGTGTTAGGGTGGCAGAGGAGACCTGCCACGTGCAGCAGCAGGTTCCTCAAGTTCCGGAGCTGTTCTGGCGGCGGGTCGTGAAGCATGCGTCGTATGTTTGCTGAGTGTGAGTCCTCCACCAGCTTGTGGACGATTGCTGATGCACCGTAGAATTCCTGTAGGCTCTTGTGTGGGGCTGCATACTTCTGATGATGCCCCAGCCTGTCACTGGTGTCTTGAAGACTGAAAAACGCTGGGATGACTTCCTTGCTGGGTAATCCTTTTCCAAAGCAGCAACAGATCAGCTTCTGCTCTTCCTGTTTTGACAGAGTGAGTCGGTCTTGAAGAAGAGCTTGCAATGATGTGTCGTATATATCTTGTAGAACCATAGAAATGAGCACCTCGCGGGTCTTTATGTCTTGTGGATGACCTGTGAGTCTGGCCTGCAGTTTTTGTATGCACCAGTCTCGTATGGTGACGTACAGGCTGGTCTGGGTGGTGGTGATCTTGATGTTGTCTACATTGAAATAAAACAACCATGCAATAAAATGCAGGTTCAAGGGCAGGCCGAGGTAATCCTTCCAGCCAATGTGTTTCATGAGGTACTCAAGCCTCTCAGGGTCTTTGACCCCCTTGTCTGGGAAGCTGTTGTAATGCTTCATGACAAAATGAATTCTTTGTTCATGGCTAACACTTCTCATCTCCATGTCCCACACCTCATAACCATCAGGTACTTTGGCCAAGAAGTCTTGCACTGTTTCGGGCCGCGATGTGCAGACGAGTGTGAAGTCTGGCGAGTATTTCGATATGTTGATGATGTCCTTCACAAGGCTGTGTGATGGAGTGCCTGGCGACAGTTCGTCCAGGCCGTCAATCAGGAAGAGAACCTTGCATTGTTGTAGGAGGGGGATGAGGTGTTCGTCCATCACAGCAAAGTGGTTTGGGAGGATCACTTTGAGGAAGTTCTGGAGAGATGGGCCTTCATCATCGCGGCACAAGACACGCACCACGATGTCGTACTCGTCCAGGTGTTTGATGGTGCAGGCGCAGGGCTCTTGAAGCCACTCTGAGACAAGGAAGGTGAGCAGGGTCGTTTTGCCGCTTCCTGCCACGCCCCTGATCAGGATGAGCTGTGGCTTGGCGTCGTGCGTGGGCGGCGTGGCCGATGAGGATGTGGACGGCTGTGGATTCTGTCCCGCGCGGCGCGTCACCGTCAGCACGTCGCAAGTGTCGATGTCTCGCCTCTGTTGGAGGTGTCCTCTTCCTTCCACGAGGGACATCTTGCAGAAAATGTCCTGGATGTGATGTAGGTGTTTTGGTGAGTTGGTAAGGAAGGACAGAGGATCAAAGGTTTGCACGCGATCATAGAATGCTTTGAGGTGGGTCTGACTCATGCTTATGAATAATTGACACATGTTACTTAATTTATATCTTAAAATTGCTTCCTCTAATCCCATATTTCTGAAGGTATCAGTGACCTGCCGGGCGTTGTCCTGCACGGGTGTCACCTCTGCGTCAGGAATGCAGTATTTGGCCTTGGCTGCGGCGAGGACTCGGATAAAGAGGTGTTCTAACTCGTTGACTTTGTGCTGGTACTCTGCCTCGCTGAAATCTTTCACTTCATGAAAGAGTTCATTCCGCTCATCCTTGATTTTCGTTACCAATCCTTCCAGGGTGTTCTGGTTCCGCCATTCGGGATCGCCATCTCTCGCCACGCCTTGGCACGTCAGCTTTATTGTTTTGTGCAATAAACTTACATCAAAGTTGTCCCATAGAGGGAAGCGTTGTGCTTGGCGGCGGTCGGTGTTGCTCAGTGCTGCTTTCTTTTGTTTGTTATTCATCCTGCCATAGTTGGCTGTCGAGCCTTGAGGGAGGTTATCAAGGTAGTCAGTGAGGGACTGGCCCGGCGGCGTGGCGGGGGCGTTCAGCGCGCCGCGCTTCAACACAAAGGTCAAGACGTCCTTGCCTGCGTTCTCCATGAGACAGATAAGCTTAATGCGATGGACATGTACTGTTGGAGCGGCGGCCATGGTGGAGGGCTTGGGACGACAGTTCCTCTCGCCAGCAGCCTGCAAAGAAATTTCCCGAGTGAGGAGCATAGCAGGACAAGACAAGCATTTGACAAGACAACACGAGGCAAGACTTGACGGTGTGTGTGTGTGTGTGTGTGTGTGTGTGTGTGTGTGTGTGCAAGTAAGTAAGTAAGTAAGTAAGTAAGTAATTAAGTAAATAAGCAGGTAAGCAAACCTGCATTGGTGAGCACAATACAAAGTATTTTAAGGTGTACATACAATACACAGTCACGTGAGCCGAGGCTCTCTGACAGTGTATTGTACAGTAGAGCAGAGGGCAGGAGTGCAAACAAATTATAATGTACAACAACATAATGAACTGTACTGTACAGCGACAGTACCTCGCCGCTACAGAAAAGATAAACACTAATACAAGTGTCTCACACTAACTTAAATAATAATACAATAATGATGGTAATAACAATAACAACAAGGATAGTGATAACAACAACAACAACAACAACAACAACAGCAACAACAACAACAACAATAAAAATACCAATTACAATATTATTAGTAACAGAAATAATAGTAACTATAGCATTAATAAACATAATTAATAACTAATACTGGTAACTAGAGCAATAACAATAACAATAAACAACAACAACAACAACAACAGCAATAACATCAATTTAATAATAATAATAATAATAATAATAATAATAATAATAATAATAATAATAATAATAAAAGTAATAATGATAACAACAACAAATGCGATGATTGCAATAAATAGCATCAAAATCACAGCTTTTGTTGATGAAGTGGTTAATTTTTAACCTGTTGTTTGTTTGAACCTTTTATCAGTTGTAAGAAGAACTTTGTCTATCAAGAGGCAAACTGTTCACAACAGTTTTGGTCCAACTTCTCACACTGTGAATAATATTGTTGTCAGTAACGCACAAATAAGGTTAACGTTGTTACTTCTCGTGTGAGAAACATTTTCTGCCAATTTGAATATTGCATTATGTCCAAGATTTTGATGTATTAATAATAATGTGAAGTACTTATGAATGAAGGGAAACCTGCAAATACTGAAGGCTGAGAAAGCTTTGGATGCAGACTCAAACCTCTTTACGGAAAATGTACAGCGAAGAATTTTATTTTGCCGTCCTGTTGCTTTGGTTAAAAAGACGGCCATGTAGATGCCCATGTAGGAAGGCAGTGCATGAGATGTGGGCAGCGAGAAGTACACTGCGTGTCACTCACTGTTTCAGTTGTTACATTACCCACAATTCTTTTTAAAATGCCAGCTGTTTGAGAGACATTTAAACGTGTGTGTGTGTGTGTGTGTGTGTGTGTGTGTGTGTGTGTGTGTGTGTGTGTGTGTGCGCGCGCGCGCGTGCGTGCGTGTGTGCGTGCGTGCGTGGACCGTATGCTTTTTTCGCAATGATTTCTTTGGCGGAAAAGATGCCCACCAGTACACAGTGGAGTGGTCTCCCCTCGTTTCACAGGATGTGGAATCAAGCTTGAAAAGACTCCTCGATAAAGTACATGACATGTTCAATATTTGCCTTCCTATTAAGTATATAGATGTTTCACACAAAAGGCTCCAAAACCCACCCATTTCTCAAACGGTAATCAACTCGACAAAACCCAAAAATCAATTCTACAGAGAGCTTCCGGAACCTGAAGCTCCGCCCTCTGTTCCGGTGAGGATATAGACAGGCGGACAGATTTGGATGTCAAAACCTTTCAAGATCTAACTCCCCTCGTGACTTCTGGCATCTAGCCAAAAATATCTCCAATAACTTTGCTTCTTCTTCTTTCCCTCCTCTATTTCAACCAGATGGCACCACTGCTATCACATCTATTTCTAAAGCTGAACTCTTTGCTCAGACCTTTGCTAAAAACTCTACCTTGGACGATTCTGGGCTTGTTCCTCCCTCTCCTCCATCCTCTGACTACTTCATGCCACGTATTAAAATTCTTCGCAATGATGTTTTCCATGCCCTTGCTGGCCTAAACCCTCGGAAGGCTTATGGACCTGATGGGGTTCCTCCTATTGTTCTCTGAAACTGTGCCTTCGTGCTTGCACCTTGCTTAGTCAAACTCTTTCAGCTCTGTCTGTCAACATCTACCTTTCCTTCTTGTTGCAAGTTTGCCTACATTCAACCTGTTCCTAAAAAGGGTGACCGTTCTAATCCCTCAAACTACCGTCCTATTGCTTTAATTTCCTGCCTATCTAAAGTTTTTGAATCTATCCTCAACAGGAAAATTCTTAAACATCTATCACTTCACAACCTTCTATCTGATCGCCAGTATGGGTTCCGTCAAGGCCGCTCTACTGGTGATCTTCTGGCTTTCCTTACTGAGTCTTGGTCATCCTCTTTTAGAGATTTTGGTGAAACTTTTGCTGTTGCCTTGGACATATCAAAAGCTTTTGATAGAGTCTGGCACAAAGCTTTGATTTCCAAACTACCTTCCTACGGCTTCTATCCTTCTCTCTGTAACTTCATCTTAAGTTTCCTTTCTGACCGTTCTATTGTTGCTGTGGTAGACGGTCACTGTTCTTCTCCTAAATCTATTAACAGTGGTGTTCCTCAGGGTTCTGTCCTGTCACCCACTCTCTTCTTATTACTCATTAATGATCTTCTAAACCAAACTTCTTGTCCTTTCCACTCCTATGCTGATGATACCAGCCTGCACTTTTCCACGTCTTTTCATAGACGTCCAGCCCTTCAGGAGGTTAACATATCACGCAGGGAAGCCACAGAACGCTTGACTTCTGATTTTCTAAAATTTCTGATTGGGGCAGAGCAAACTTGGTATTGTTCAATGCCTCAAAAGCTCAACTCCTCCATCTATCAACTCGACACAACCTTCCAGACAACTATCCCCTCTTCTTCAATGACACTTAACTGTCCCCCTCTTCTACATTGAACATCCTCGGTCTGTCCTTTACTTATAATCTGAACTGGAAACTTTACATCTCATCTCTAGCTAAAACAGCTTCTATCAAGTTAGGTGTTTTGAGACGTCTCTGTCAATTTTTCTCACCCCCCCCCCCACAGCTGCTAACTCTGTACAAGGGACTTATCCGTCCATGTATGGAGTATGCTTCACATGTCTGGGGGGGTTCCACTCATACTGCTCTTCTAGACAGGGTGGAATCAAAAGCTTTTCGTCTCATCGACTCCTCTCCTCTAACTGACTGCCAGCCTCTCTCTCACCGCCGCAATGTTGCATATCTAGCTGTCTTTTACCGCTATTTTCATGCGAACTGCTCTTGTAATCTTGCTAACTGCATGCCTCCCCTCCTTCCGTGGCCTCGCTGCACAAGACTTTTTTCTTTCTCTCACCCCTATTCTGTCCACCTCTCTAACACAAGAGTTAACCAGTATTCTCAATCATTCATCCCTTTCTCTGGTAAACTCTGCAACTCCCTGACTTCTTCTGTATTTCCACCTTCCTATGACTTGAATTCCTTCAATAGGGAGGTTTCAAGACACTTATTCATCAATTTTTGACCACTGCCTTGCCCCTTTTACGGGACTGGCATTTCAGTGGGCATATTTTTTTTATTGGATTTTTGTTGCCCTTGGCCAGTGTCACTCCTACATAAAAAAAAAGACATACAGAGAGACAGACAGACAGACAGTCAGACAGACAGGTAGATAGACAGATTGTGTCCAGTCTTTGTGGTATATAGTCTTGCCTCGTTAGTGGGTAATTTTCTACTCTCTGAGTGTGTGCAATAGAAAACACAGTGAAAACAATTACCAGGAAAGAAAAGAGTAAGTGTACTTACCTCAAGAGTGCAGGTGTGTACACTCCGGGAGACGGGAGGAAGGAAGGCGCGAGGCGGGAGGTGCCTGTGGGGAGAGACACACTGTGCTTCATGCTCTTACATTTATACTCCACAAGCATAAGTCTGTACCTGTGTACATCTATTTATCTGTATCTATCTGTATAAACAGAGAGAGAGAGAGAGAGAGAGAGAGAGAGAGAGAGAGAGTCATCCAAAAATATACTCACAGTTTGACTCGCTATAATTCACTGAATGCTTTATTTATTTATTTATTTTTTTCAGAAGCAGTTGGCCAAAATAATAATGGCAGAAGTAAGACTAAACTTTGAAGAAAGAACATGTCATAAAGTGTTACTGGAGGCACGAAAATGTCAAAGAAATGGAAAGACAATTCAGAAGACACTTTGACAGAGATCCACCAGGGATCCACATCACAGCTAAGTTTGTACCAGATGGAACTGTTCACGACCTTCATTAGCATGCCTGTTTAGTAGTAATAGTAGTAGTAGTAGTAGTAGTAGTAGTAGTAGTAGTAGTAGTACTAGTAGTGGTAGAGGTAGTATTCACGATTTCTCATTACTACTACTACTACTACTACTACTACTACTACTACTACTACTACTACTACTACCCCTACTACTACTACTACTACTACTACTACTACTACTACTACCTCTACTGCTGCAGCTACTACTATGTGAATATTAATATTAATACCTTAAGAATTATTCCAAAAACAGCTGCAGTAGTGGTAGTATTTATATTAGTAATAGTAGTAGTAGTAATAGTAGTAATAATAGTAGTAGTAGTAGTTCTTCTTGTTATATTGTTACTATGATTGCTATCAGTAATATCACACACACACACACACACACACACACACAGTAGTAGTAGTAGTAGTAGTAGTAGTAGTAGTAGTAGTAGTAGTAGTAGTAGTAGTAATAGTAGTAGTAAGAGTAGAAGCAATAGTAATTAAAAAAATTTAGTATAATCTAATTATTTTTTTTATTTATTTGTTTTATTTTATTTACTTTATTTTTGTATTTATTTATTTATTTTTTATTTTTTTTTGGATATGAGTGTGTTCGTTGGTTGAACAAGTCCCTGTATATTAAGTAGACCTTTGTGTATCACTCAAGTACCGAACGGCCTGGAAACACTGAGCCAAAGGGACGCCGCTCAGTCTGCAGCCAGTGTGGCGGCGTATCTTGTGTGGTGCGAGTGTGTATCGTATTGTGTTCCTCCTCAAAGACTTAGTGGTGGTCAAGATAACCAGGATTGGCCAAGCCCTCCCCGAAGTGTGCTACCAGTAGTGTACCAGGTGTGTTGAGTAGCCGCCGAGTGTACAGCCACACGCGTGTTGTGTACATGTGCATGTAGTGTACAGAAAGACCTGCTGGTGTTTTGTTAGTCCCATCATGACCTTGCGCGGGAAACTACACTTGCCACCTTCTCAGACAGACGCCATCTTGTTGCGTCAGTCCGAGACGCCTCCTTCCCCCGCCACCTCTCTCCCCACCACCCGCCAGCCACTCCTTCCCACTTCCGCCAACATCAGCTTCTGGCCGCCCAATAGCCAGCAGCCCCTTCACGGCCACTACCTGCCAGCACGCCTTCCTGCCCTTATCCCCTCCCACTACTTTGCTCTCTTACCCTCAACCCACTCCTTCCTAAACCCCATTCGCCACCCACTCCTGCCAGGCCCCTACCAGGAACCCACTCCTCGCTCCCCACCTGCCAGCCGCCCTTTCCCGCCCCCCACCCACGATCCACTCCTTCTGGCCTCCACCTGCCTCACGCTCCTTTCCCCTTTCCGCCATCCACACACGAGGTGCTCTCCTCGCCCCTTCCCTCCCACGAATGACGTCACAGACAGCGGTGACAGTGACTGGCTGGTGTGAACCGCACCTCACACTCGTTCTTCCTAAATGCTGCTACTACTACTACTACTACTACTACTACTGCTACTACTGCCACTACTACTACTACTGCTACTATTACTACTACTACTACTACTACTACTACTACTACTACTACTACTACTACTACTACTAGTGCTACTACAATTCTGTTACTACTAATACTACTACTGCTGCTACTACCATTACTACTACTACTGCTGCTACTACTACTACTACTACTACTACTACTACCACTACTACTACTACTACTACTACTACAATTACTATTGCTACTATGCTTACTTCTGTTACTGTTACTAATACTACTAATACTAAAACTCGTTCTACTTCTACTACTGCTACTAATACTAATATTAGCTCTACTACTACTACTACTACTACTACTACTACTACTACTACTACTACTACTACTGCTACTACTACTACTACTACTACTACTACTACTACTACTACTACTACTACTACAATTACTACTGCTACTATGCTTACTTCTGTTACTGTTACTACTACTACTAATACTAATACTCCTACTTCTAATACTGCTACTAATACTAATATTAGCTCTACTATTACTACTACTACTACTACTACTACTACTACTATTATTACGATTACTGTTACTACTACTACTTCTACTAGTATTACCACGACTATTATTATTACGACTACTTTTAGTACTGTTATGAATACTACTACTATTACTACTACTACTATAATTACTATTCCGACTACTACTACTACTACTACTACTACTAGTTGTAGTACTACTACTACTACTACTACAACTACTACTTCCTTGCAACCCTCCGTGTCCGGTTTACCATCTTTCCTTGATTCATATTTTTTTTATTATTTTTATTGTTATTAGTGTGTGTGTATGTGTGTGTGTGTAGGATTACGGATAAAAATACTATTCATGGACAACGTAATTTATTCACGGAAATAACAAACAAAAAAATTTACAGTGCACTACTCTCTCTCTCTCTCTCTCTCTCTCTCTCTCTCTCTCTCTCTCTCTCTCTCTCTCTCTGCCTTTTGTCAGTCACTCAGCTGTTTTCAAGGTCGCTGGGCCTCGCTGCCCTCCTGCCTGGCTTGTATGATGCCACGTAGCATTTTACAGGAGTACTTTTAATCACCGCAGTAATGTTGTCGTGCAATGCTTGTCGGTAAATTTTGCGCTTTTTAATGCTACTTGTCTTGTTATAACACACACACACACAAACACACACACACACACACGGGAAGGACGTGTGACCTTAGGCGCTCTAGAGCAGACTCAACCAGCATGTTGGCCTTCCTGCCTTCCCCGCCCCCTATTGCTAGTGACCTCGGTTTTTTTTCAGTTTTCAACTCTTATTTTTTAGTTTTTGGCTCGCCCTAGTGGGATTATTGTACTTGTGAACACATTTAGCGAGTGCGTGTCGACACATAAAGGATAATGTGTGCTGCCGTGCAAATGTACGAACTCAACTACCTCCTGTGTCGAGTGCGAGGGTCCGGTCACCCGCCGCCCAACGTGACAGTTAGTTACTTTTACTGACCAAAGAAATTATTCATACAGTAAAGTGAAAGGTACAAAATTTTCCAGTGGTCCAAATAAAGAATCATACATTTACAAACAAAAATAACAACACTTTCACTCAAGTATTGTTTAAGAATTAGGCGATTCAAAGTAACCAGCATTAGCAAACACTTACTAGCAGTATTGCTATAACTAACACAAATACATATCTCAGCATAACGCCTAACACAATTTGACCAATATTAAAGGAATAGGTAGTTCTAATCAAGTATTGTTTTCTTTTTAGGTCCTATAACTATTCAACACTTCATACACGTACCTACACAAAACATTTACGTCTTCTGTTTCATTAAATAACTCGTCTAAATTTTGTTTGCTTATCATATATTTTTGCCTGAACTGTCTCGTCAGTACGCACTCCAGCAGTACATGTTGGTCAGTCTGTGTTGTCTGCCTGTCACATGGACACACGCGCAAGTCATAAGAACATAAGAACATAAGAAATAAGGGAAGCTGCAAGAAGCGACCAGGCTTACACGTGGCAGTCCCTGTATGAAACACACCTACCTATTTCCATCTGTTATCCCCATCCATAAACTTGTCTAATCTTCTCTTAAAGCTCTCTAGTGTCCTAGCACTAACTACATGATTACTGAGTCCGTTCCACTCATCTACCACTCTATTTGAGAACCAATTTTTTCCTATCTCCTTCCTAAACCTAAATTTTTCAAGCTTGAACCCGTTATTTCTTGTTCTACCCAGGTTGCTGATCCTAAGAATTTTGCTTACATCTCCCTTGTTATAACCCTTATACCACTTAAAGACTTCTATCAGGTCCCCTCTTAACCTACGTCTCTCTAAAGAATGTAAATTTAACAGCTTCAACCTCGCCTCGTAAGGGATACTCCTCATCCCCTGTATCCTTTTAGTCATTCTCCTCTGTACTGATTCTAATAGACCTATGTCTTTCCTGTAATGTGGGGACCAGAACTGCACCGCGTAGTCTAGATGAGGTCTGACCAGCGCCAAGTATAACTTTAATATTACTCCCGGCCTTCTACTTTTAACACTACTAAAAATGAATCCTAGTACCCTATTTGCCTTGTTTCTGGCTTCTATGCATTGTTTCCCTAGACGGAGTTCAGAGCTAACTATAACTCCTAAATCTTTCTCGTACCCTGTACCTACCAGAGTTTGGTTGTGTAATGTGTACCTATTGTGTGGGTTTCCTCTACCTACGCTAAGCACTTTGCATTTACTGATATTAAATTGCATTTGCCATCTATCCGTCCATTCATTCATTCTATCTAAGTCTGCCTGCAAGTCGATGGCATCCGATTCTGACCTAATTAATCTACCTATCTTTGTGTCATCCGCAAATTTACTAACATCACTACTAATTCCACTATCCAAGTCATTGATATACATTAGAAATAACAATGGCCCTAATACTGATCCCTGTGGCACCCCACTAATTACATGACCCCACTCGGATTTCGAGCCGTTTATTACCACTCTCTGTCGCCTGTTACCAAGCCATGACCCTATCCAGCCTAACATCTTCCCATCTATCCCGTGTGCCCTAACCTTTCTCAGGAGCCTTTGATGGGGTACCTTGTCAAATGCTTTACTAAAGTCCAGATATAAGATATCATAACTATCACCATTATCTACTGCCTCGTACACCTTACTGTAAAAACTTAACAAGTTTGTCAGGCAAGACTTCCCCTTCGTGAAGCCATGCTGTGACTGATTTATCAAGTTATGTTTGTCTAAATGTTCCCTAATGTTCCTCGCTATTATTGACTCTGACATTTTACCTACAACTGAAGTTAAGCTGACAGGTCTATAATTAGACGCTAAAGTTTTATCTCCTTTCTTAAAGATGGGTACTACATTAGCCTGCCTCCACATTACTTGTACATCACTCGACTCCAGTGATTTCCTAAAGACAGAAACTAACGTCTCACTAATAATCTCTTTACATTCCTTAAGTACTCTGGGGTATATTTCATCAGGTCCTGGTGACTTGAACTTTTTTTTAGCCTATCTATCTCCTGTTCCACTATCTCCCTAGTTATGGAAATATCTGTCAGCTTCTCATTCTCATCTGCTCTAAACACCTGTTCACTATCTGGCATATCCTGCATGTTTTCCTGGGTGAAGACAGTTAAAAAATAATCATTCAGAAGTTTACTAATCTCTTCCCCAGAACTAACCAGCTCCCCATCTGCTGCCTTTAATGGACCTACAGTATCCTTATTCTTCGTCCTGTATACCTGATAAAATCCCTTTGGGTTCGTCTTCGCCTGGCTGGCTACCTTTAAGTCCCGCGAGATGCGACTCTAACGACCGGTCTCGATATTTAAGTCATGAGACATCAGTCGAATTCTAGTAAACGCCATACATGTGAAATCAGGGTCATTATGTCATCAGAATAAATATTATGGACACTAAGACTAGAATTCAATATTGATTTATATGTGTGATACTTTGTTGCGTCTTCTGGCTTATTGGTAATTAAATTAATTATTCTGTCAAGAGGATTTATATGATTATCATACTATATGGCACTCTGGATGAACTTATAACCAGGGGTGTTAGCTTCTCTGCATAAACTAAATACAACATGAAATGGTTCACTTCTGTCGAGTACAGACAGCTTCCTCTCCAAGAAACCTTTCCATCGGACACAGACGACACAGACAGTATGATAAACTGGCTTAATTCCCGATGACATAAGATTGAGCTTGTGTTATTTGTCACGCCCCGGAGACATTTCATAAGTTTATTGTACTGACTCGTGAGTGACACACAGCCGTCTGTCAGCCACGTCTCGTAGTTGTATGTCAGTTCAGCCAACATAGCCGCGTCAAACACAAGTCGCTTATAACACTGAGGCATATCGGGGTTTGAGGCACAAAATGTAGAAAATTTGTTAACGACTGACTGACAATTTGCCTCGTGTAGTGACACCATGTCCATCATACAACCGCTGTCGGTAAACGAGGCCCCTAAATACTTGTATCTGTCACAGTTCTTGATAACGTGTCCCTCGATCTTTAATGGAACTTTATCACAATGAGTGTTATTTCAAACAAAAAAATTAATTTTGTCCTCGTAAGAACAATTCCATAATCATTGCAATAATCGATGACAACTCTGAGTTTCCTGATGCACATATCCCGAGATGTTGCGTGCAGTGCGCCCAAGAAGCTGTCAGTTGCTATTTGTTCCTTCAGCATACGAATCATCTGGTTAATGTAAATCACAAACATTAGACAGCTGGAAGGTGAGCCTTGCCTTACTACCACTGACGACTCCACAGTGGCACTCTTAAGCACGTTACGTGTGCAGCGATACATAACATAAATTGCTTTTAACATCCTTCTTCCATATCCTATTGATTTTAAGTATTCTATCAGCCTGGACCTCGGTACTTTATCGTATGCTTTACGATAGTCTATAAATAATACATATAACTTCAGTTTCTTGTAATCACACAATAATCTCAGTGTTAATATCTGTTCTAGGCATCCTCTTCCCTCCATTGCTCCTGCTTGACAATTGTCCACATCCATCCACATTTTCAATCTATTCCTAATAAGTGTGTCATAGAGTTTATCTAGGGTGTCCATTATACTAACACCTCTGTAGTTATCACAAAGCATGCGATCACCACACTTAAATAATACAGTTAACTTACTATAGCACCAGGCTAGTGGGAAACACAAACTATCAAAAATTACATTAACAGTGTAAGAAAAAAACATCAACCAGTTCATAGGTAAGTTCATTAATAGGGCAGGACTTATTCCAACAAAACTTTTCTTTTTATTCATCCCTCTCATAGCTGTTTCCACCTCTATAAACGTGAAAGGATCATCCACAATGGGAATACTTGGTGCCTGCTCAAAGTTTACCTCTCCAACTTCCTACATCACTGGATTCAGTAATTCCTCAAAATGAATCTTAAATTGACTCTCAGTAGGCTGGGTACTGCCTTCATTACTATTAATTTCACCTTTCCAGTTAATTGCTTTCCAAATTTTTCCACACTCATTTTCCTCCATGACTTTTCCTTCTTAGGTCTACACTTCCCTTACACACGGCATTCGTCTTTTTACACTCCTTTGCTATTCCATTAACTTCCATGCAGCTTTCCTTAACCACGTCTGTTAAATCTGAAATAACCTCAATAGTCTTAATATTATGAGTGTTGTTCTAGTTTCTTAAGTCTCCCTCAAAATGGACGGCCAAGCTCTCGTTTTCGTTTACTGTCACATAGTCACGTTCCTATAATGTGCCAGTATTTCTTGCTGCTGTGTTTCTAGTCCTAAATAAGGGGCTTTAGCCAAGGAAAAGAACTTTAGTAATTTATGTTCATAAGGATTACATTTACTAAGTATAAGTTTATAAGTCAAAACTCATTGTGTGATAGTTTTTGTAGTTTTGTAAGAATGTACTGAGAAAGGAAGAATTAGAGCTGTTGACAAACATGATGGCGTCTCACGTAGCCCTAGAATCTTCTCCTATTTCCGAGTTCTGCACGATGGAGAAATAGACATTCTTCATTTTGGTTCCCAGACACGGGAAAGCAAGTACCTAAGTTCAAGATTTAGACAAGTTTGTGCAGTGACAACGAAATGGAGAAGCTTAAGAAGAAGAGAACGGCGTGTAGGGGCTGGGTGACAAGAACCTCACAAGCTCTCTCAGAGGTGCTAGCTCAGCCCACTCCCACCCTTAGTGAAATGGAGTACGCCATTCAAGAATTTGACAAAAGACTAGCCAAGTTAGATGAAGTACAAGAAGAACTAGAAGGTGAAGTCGAAGCTGAAGAACTGGACCAAGAATTAGATGAAGCTCACGCCTTCAGACAAGAAAGTATGAAACCTAGACTTCTAGCTGAGGACAAGATAAGAAAGTTAGCAGCAGCAGCACCAGGTGGGTCTCCAGTTCCAAGTAGTGTAAGTGGATCTCAAGACTCAGAAGCTGTGAATGTGAAGTTACCCAAATTGGAGCTGCCAAAGTTCAGCGGTGAAATCACACAATGGCAGTCCTTTTGGGACCAGTTCAACTCTCACATTAATGCTACTAACCTTCCAGTAATTAGTAAGTTTACCTATTTGTTGTCTTTACTGGAGGGGGATGCCAAGAGTGTGGTCAAGGGGTTGGCACATACCAGTGAGAATTATCAAGTTGCCTGTGACTTACTAAAAGACCGCTATGGGAAGCCAGAAAGAATTATTTTTGCACACGTCCAGGCCTTGCTTTGTGGTCATGTCAACCTTAATCAAAATGGAACAAAGAGTGTTGCTCAACTATGGAAGTTGCGCGATGAAATCCTAACACACATTCGTAGTTTAGAAGCTATAGGTGTCAGTGGGAAGCAGTGTGAGGTGTTTCTCACCCCTATTATCCTGTCTCGTCTACCCAATGAACTGAGGCTAGAATGGGCCAGGGATGGGGATGGAGACGAAAGTGATTTGGAGTGGCTGTTACAATTTCTTCACAAAGAAATATCAAGATTGGAAAGATCTGAAGCCTTTAAGGGTAAGAAAAGCATTAGTGACGAAAGGAAAGAAAGTAAAGGTTCTAAGGAAAAGGTATACTCAGCTGCAGCCCTCCATGCTTCTTCGAAACAAGAAAGCTCTCTCTGCTCTTTTTGTAGTAAAAGGCATAAGTCGGAGAATTGTTTTGCTGTGTTAAAGTTAGATGGTAAGGAGCGAGGTGAGAAGATAAAAGGTTTGGGTCTCTGTTTCAAGTGCTTAAACAGTGGACATATGTCAAGAGAATGTAAGTCCCACATAAAGTGTACAAAATGTAGTGGTACTCACAATGTACTTATGTGTGGCGTAAAGTTAGAACCAAGTTTAAAAAAGGAAGAATATAAAGAAAGTAAAAGTAGTGACACTAATGCCAAACCTGAGAATGTAGTACTTCTGTCTGGACAGGGTAGTAACTGTACTATTTTACAGACCACAAAGGTCCAAGTAAGCACAGGAGATGGTAATGTTGTAGTAGCTAAGGTTATGTTTGATAATGGTGCAGATAGAACCTATGTCAGCAGTAGTTTTGTGAAAAAGTGTAAGCCACAATGGGTCACTAGTACACCTATACTGTACTCTAGTTTTGGAGGTCACAGTGCTGGAAAGAATGAACATAGAAATGTTTATAGTTTAAAGTTATGGAATTCTGAAAGGAAAGTTGTACCAATTATTGCAGCTGAAATACCTAAAATATGTCAGCCTTTAGTGAGACCTGTTGTACCCAATGCAGTGCTTAATTCATTTTCTCATGTTGCATTAGCAGATGATTATCAGCAGGACTCTCCTCTTGAAGTTGATATCTTGATTGGATTAGACTTCTATTGGACATTGATTTCACCTACAGATGAATAGTATGAATATGTATGAATCTGTATGAATACAGATGAATAGTGTTGTAGCCATGAAGTCTGTCTTTGGGTATGTACTATCTGGTAAGATATCTGAGTGTGCTCCCACACCCTCTGAGTACTCTGCTCCACAACTGTTATGTATTTCCAGTGTTTCAGATGCTGATTTAAGAAGATTTTGGGATCTGGAAACTGTAGGGATTAAGCCTAAGGAAGTTGTAGAAAGTTACAGTGATGCCAGAGTACACAGAGAATTTGAGAGTACAGTGCAGTTTGTGGATGGCCGATATGAGGTCACTCTACCATGGAAAGATGAATTTGCTAAAGATAGGCTTATGAACAATGAAGGTTTAGTCAGAAAGAGGTTAAGTAAGTTAATGGTTAAGTTGGATAAGGACAAAGAACTAAAGAAAGAGTATCAAAAGGTGTTTGATAGATATGAGTCTGATCTCATAATAGAAGAAGTACCAAGTGAAGAAGTATCAGGTGTGAGTCCCGTGTACTACATGCCACACCGTCCAGTAGTGAAGTTGAGCAGTACAAGTACTAAAGTAAGACCAGTTTTTGATGCCTCTGCCACTGGTTACAATGGTGTGTCATTGAATGACTGTTTGCTGTCTGGCCCATCGCTCAACCTGGACTTGGTTGAGGTACTCATCCGCTTCCGTCGTTGGCCCTTTGCCATAACAGCAGACATAACTAAAGCATTTTTGCAAGTAAGTGTTCAAAAGAATGACAGAGATGTTCATAGATTTTTGTTACCAAGAGAGGATGGTACGGTGCGGCACATGCGATTCACACGTGTACCCTTTGGTAACACAGCTAGTCCTTTTCTGTTAAATGCTACTATCAAACATCATTTGGACAAGTATCCAGAAACAAGTGTAATACAAGAACTGAAGTCTAACATGTACACAGATAATTGGTTAAGTGGTGCAGATTCAGTTGTAGAAGCATCTGAAAAATTCTGTGAAGCACGTAGTAATTTAGCTGATGCTAGTATGGATCTTACAAAGTCCCATGACCAGTACCTTGTAAGTGGAGATGAACCTAATACTGTGTTAGGGCTGAAGTGGTGTAATTCACAGGATACATTCTCTTTTGTTGCCATTAACCCAGACACCAGTGTTGAAATAGCCTCTACAAAGCGGAGCATACTTAGTGTTATTGCCAAAATCTTTGACCCTTTAGGATTAATTAGCCCCTTTGTCATGTATGGCAAAATTCTCTTTCAAGAACTCTGGAAACTAAATGTAAGTTGGGATGAAGAGATGCCTTCAGATTTGAAGTCAAAGTTTCAGAAATGGCTTCTTAGTAGTCAATGCCTCAAATCATTTCATGTAAACAGATGCTATTTTCCAGAGTTATCTTGGGGAGAGCTACGCAATGTAGAGCTACATGGGTTTGGTGATGCATCAGAGAAGGGCTATGGAGCATGTGTATACTTGCGAGTAACCTTAGAGGACAATTCATCTAAGGTATCGTTAGTAGTTTCCAAGTCAAGAGTCGCTCCCATAAAGACTGTTACCTTGCCAAGATTAGAGCTAATGGGAGCTCTTTTGTGTTCAAGACTGGTGGACTTTGTTAAGACTTCCCTTAAGTTAGATAGTAACACTCAAGTTGTGTGTTGGACAGATTTCATTATTGCCCTGTCATGAATACAAGGAGAAACTAGTAAGAAAGATGTATTTGTGTCTAATAGAGTAAGGGATAGCTTAGAGTTAACACCTAAAAATTGCTGGCAACATTGCAGAAGCAAAGACAATCCAGCTGATTTGATAACACGGGGTTTGTTAGCAGACAAGCTTGTGGATAATTATATGTGGCTGTTTGGGCCTAGTATGCTAACAAACACCCCTTGTCATCATAAGGAAGGTAGTACCTTAGTCAGTGATACGAAGGAAACGAGCACCAAAAGTACTGTCTGTCTCAG
Organism: Scylla paramamosain; assembly: GCF_035594125.1. NCBI lineage: Eukaryota > Metazoa > Arthropoda > Malacostraca > Decapoda > Portunidae > Scylla > Scylla paramamosain. The sequence goes on from NW_026973740.1 coordinate 210,645, forward strand.
TGTTCAAGGAGAACCAGAATCTCCTTTCATAGACTTAAACAAGTACAGTGATCTGAGTAAGGCTCTAAGGGTTACAGCTTATGTTTTAAGGTTTATTAACAACTGTAGAAATGTGAAGAATAAGTTGAAAGGCTCCATCACTACTGAAGAGATTGATTTGGCTAAATTGAAGATGATTTATCTCATCCAACGAGAAGAATTCTCTGATGAAATAAAGACCCTCATGAATAATAAAGCTATTCCTCAAGTGTCTAAGTTAAGCAAATTGGACCCATTCATAGACGATAAGGGACTGTTAAGAATCAAAGGCCGTCTTAAGTTTTCAGACTTAGATTATGACACTAAACATCCTGTTATAATACCCAAGGGTCCTCTTGCCAAGCTTTTGATAAGATTTCAACATAAATTTCTGAAGCATGCAGGTGTTGACACTGTCATTTCATCTCTAAGGACCAACTTTTGGATCATAGGAGTGAGAAGACTAGCTAAGACAGTAGTGATGGAGTGTTTAAGCTGCCGTTGTCTTGATTCTAGACCATGCAGCCAACCTGTGGCTCCATTACCTAAGGAAAGAGTGACATCTGCTCCACCTTTCAGTGTCACTGGACTAGATTTTGCTGGCCCTTTGTTTTGTACTGATTATCCTAGTAACAAGTTTTATGTTCTCTTGTTCATTTGTGGTGTTACAAGAGCCATTCATCTAGAACTCACAGAGTCACTATCCTTGTCTGACTGCCTCTTAGCTATAAGAAGATTTGTTGCTAGGAGAGGCTTACCTATTATCATGTACTCAGATAATGCAAAGACTTTCATAGCTGCTCAAACTGAAGTACAGAAGGTATATGGTCATCTAGCCCCCAAATGGAAATTTATAGTCCCTCGGTCTCCTTGGTGGGGTGGCTGGTGGGAAAGACTCATTAGGTCAGTTAAACTTGCCTTAAGAAAGACTCTGAACCAAAATTATGTAAGTAAGACTGAATTAGAAACCATACTAGTAGAAATAGAGTCATCCATCAATTCAAGACCCTTGACCTATGTGAGTGACGATCCTGACTCCTCTCAGTATCTTACCCCCTCACATTTCCTCTTAGGTAGCGTGCCTCACAGTAAACCCTCACAGGATTTAGAACCACGTATAGTAGCTTCCAAGGATTTGACTGAGAGGGAATGTGTGAAGAATCAGAGGCTAGAACATTTTTGGAAGGTCTGGAGTAATAATTATATAACCAATTTACCTCAAGTTGTCAAAGGATTCACTCATAATTGTAGTTTGTCTAAGGGTGATCTTGTGTTGATCAAGGAGGACAACATTCCAAGACTGAAATGGCCTCTTGGCGTTATAACTGATATTTTTCATGGTAAAGATGGACTTGTAAGAAGTGTAAGGTTAAAAACAAGTAAGGGAGAGATTACTAGGCCTATCCAACGGTTGTATAACTTAGAAGTAACTAGATCTGATGACATTGATCTCTCTTGTAGGCCTGTGATCTATAATAACCCTGATGTTAATGGAAATTCATGTGATGAGGACACCAGTTTGTCTGTGGATACTGTTAGTGATGATAATGTGATTTCTAAGACTAGATCTGGTAAAATAATCAAGGTTCCTGCTAAGTTAGACTTATAAGATGATGAAGTGAAGATTGTAATATGTGTCATTAAGTTTAAGTTTAAGGATTTTTGTAAGATTTACATATATATTTCCCCCTATGGGGGGAAAATGTTAAATCTGTAATAACCTCAGTAGTCTTAATTTTATGAGTGTTGTTCTAGTTTCTTAAGTCTCCCTCAAAATGGACGGCCAAGCTCTCGTTTTCGTTTACTGTCACATAGTCACGTTCCTATAATGTGCCAGTATTTCTTGCTGCTGTGTTTCTAGTCCTAAATAAGGGGCTTTAGACAAGGAAAAGAACTTTAGTAATTTATGTTCATAAGTATTACATTTACTAAGTATAAGTTTATAAGTCAAAACTCATTGTGTGATAGTTTTTGTAGTTTTGTAAGAATGTACTGAGAAAGGAAGAATTAGAGCTGTTGACAAACATGATGGCGTCTCACTTAGCCCTAGAATCTTCTCCTATTTCCGAGTTCTGCACGATGGAGAAATAGACATTCTTCAACGTCCTGCACACTTTCCTCATTCACCACGCCCAGGGTTGGCGGCTCACACAGCGCCATCCTTGTCATGAACGCTTCTATATCCACTTTGTCATGGTGCAGGCCTGTCGCGATATTAGTGGTGCTGGGACTGTGTGTGAGCGTCCGACCCAAGTTACTGGCGCGCTCAAGTAGCCGTGATGGCGTTACTCATTTAAAAACGTCAGTGTTAATTGTTAGAGTGAGTGGAGCATGATCTGAGCACGACATAATTTGGCGTATACATAAGTCTTTCAGGACATTCAAACTGCTATACTTAACTAAACACAGGTCGATAAACACAGGTCGATTTCCGATGTCCAGCGATCATTACGCCTAAAAGATAGAATCCCTCCTCGCTGCTTTCCGCCATATTTCAAATGGTTAGCAACTACCATTTCTTTCTCTTCACACATGTTGGGTATTGTCCGGCCCATGCAATTACTTATAAGATCTTTCACACCATTATATTGACATCTCTTTCCGTTTATATTTCTACTTGGTAGGCAACCCACACGTGCGTTCAAGTCAGCGACCACTATGGCACCGTCACAGTCGGTCACCTGCCCCTACAACGCCCCCAGCAGCGCCGGGTCGTGGTAGGGCGAGTCGACCGGTGGGATATACATGGCGCCAAGCCTCATCCCAGGGCAGCAGGACAGCTCGACCCATGTTTGTCCTTCTGCCGCAATGTTGGCACATGTGATATATGGCACCAACGCACACTTCACCAACATCATAATTCCTCCTCTCCGACTATTTTGTTTACTTTTATTCATATATAAATCAAAACGAAGCACGCTACTAATTAACGTTTCCTTAATTTCAGTGATCCATATCATGTCAAATTCTAAAGCAACATTTATCACTTCAGGGCTTTGGAGCTTATTTTTCACACCACAGATATTACAAGCACATATTTTCAATTGCCCATTCCAATTCTTTCCATGCCAATGAAATACCTATCAGTCACAACACCATCACGCAGCAATACTCGCCGCCGCCAGTCATACGTAATTTCCACTCCCTGGTTGTTTGGTTTCTGCTTCTCATCTTCTCGGGTCCTCAGTCTTGTCATTTCTCTCCTCGTCGCCGGATGAACGTCCTTCTTCACGCAAATTCGTTCAAAGTCTCTTCCTGTATCCTTCAAGTTCTTCGCCACTCGCAAGATGTCGCTCCGTTGATCTCGACTCTCCAGCGTCACGTGAATAGGGCGACTCCTCCGTGCGTCAGGCTGTCCAAGTCGTATCGTTGCCCATACATCGGTGGGTATCGGTCCGGCGTAACCCGCGGCTTCCAGCACTGTCTTGATCTTCTCTCCATCTGTCGTTCCCAGGCCATCGTCATCCTCCGAGACCCCAGTTATACCCAAGTGCCGCACCCTTTCTTTGGCGCCAAGGGATTCTAGGAACCGGTTTTGCTGGTGGATAATCATGTAGGCTTCATCGAGTCTTGTATTCAATGATTCTATTTCTTTCTTCATCTCCTTCATAGCTGCCAAGTCTTCTCGAATATTTCTTATTTCTTCGAGTAATTCAGAGCTCGGTGGCTGCTCTTCATGAGGCTGATGTGCAACAGTTGTTCTCAGTGTACATTTTAGCTGCGCCGCTGTCAGTTTATTGATCTCCGTAGCAGACAATGCCTTCACTGTGTTTACATTGTCATAACTAGCCATCTTGGACAAACAAACAAGTATCCCGTTAAGTCTTTGCATCCCGTTTTCTTCAGTGGTTTGGCGTCGCCGTTATCATGGCGACGGTTTTCACAGCGGTGCAGAAGGGGTGGGGCTGGTGTTGATCGGCCACATTATATTGTAGCTTCTAACTACCGGCTAGCTTTCTTCAGTGGGCTTCTAATAACTGAGTCTTGGCTCCACTCTACTCTCGTGCAGCTTTTTAGGCAATATATTGCCTGATCTAAGCCTGTATGGTAGCAGAATCTTGGCAAACTTAGAGCACTACCCAGGTCTGTTTGTTGATGTTTGCAGCGCCATCTATACAGTGCCTTAAGACTTTGAAACTATTTCGGAACCGCGGATGGAGAGGAGGTAAAAGTGTAGTGCGTCCCATCAAGGCAGTGACCTCCAGTGCCAGAGAAGACCGCTAGGTGGAGAAGAGGGAATACTAACACTCAGAAGTGCCGTGTGTGTGGTATAGTCTTCCCTCCCTCCTCTTATTTAATGCGACGTCTCTGGGCAACAAGATGGATGAGTTGATTGTGACGGTGAGCTCTACTTGTGCGGACATTGTGGGGGTTACTGAGCCGTGGGAGGTCGTTCCTGAGGTGTGCACGATGCAGGACTACCAGCTCTACTATCACCTCAGGACAGGACGCAGGAAGGGCGGGGGGGAAGGGCGGAGTGGCCGTTTTCTCCCAGTCTACCCTCAGCCCCTCACACCTGCCTGTCAACATTCCTGCCGGAATAGAGGCCCTGTGGGTGAGAGTTACGCCCCCCTGCCATCCCGGCAACATAGTCTCCATCATCGTCTGCGTCGTGTACCACCCCCCACGAGCCACCACAGCACAGTTACTCACCACTCACATCAGTGACACTGCTGATGCCCTAAGTGTGAGGTATCCTGTTGCCAAGCTGGTCATCTGTGGGGACTTTAACGGATTGTATATCAGCGATATCCTACACCAGCTACACCTCACCCAGGTCGTGGACTTCCCTACCACCCAGCAAGCCACCGTCGACCTTATACTGACAGACCTAGGCCAGCAGTACTCGCCCCCAAGCCGCTGCCTCCTATGGGACGGAGCACCCACCTCTCCATACTCTGGACACCCACACCCACCACCTCGACCCCCCGGGCCAGCTGTCACCAGGACCCACCGCCTCATGCCTGACTCAGCCATGAGAGAGTTTGGGCAGTGGGTGACACAACACCCGTGGACCGAGGTGCTGGATGTGGAGGACATCCACTCAAAATGGCACAATTACGTCGCCACCACCACAGAAGCCTTCCACCGCTACTTCCCAGCCAAGAGCGTCACAGTGCACACATATGATGCCCTCTGGATGACGCCCCACATTAAAAGACTCATGCATCAGCAGGACGTGGGCGTTCCTGCCCGGACTTATACAAAAAGCTAAGAAACAGAGAGATCAGGGAGATTAAGGCTGTCAAGGCAAGACATTACCCGGACAAGATACACCACCTCAAGCTGGCCAACAACAGACAGTGGTACGCTAAGATCAAAGCTTTGTGTGGCCTACAAAAGCACGCTTCATCTCTTCCTTGCACCTCACACCTTCCTGCTAACCCCGCGGCTCAGGAGATGAACGATCAATTTGCTCCTATCTGTCTCCTATCTGTCAGACCTGTCCTCCCCTCCACACCAGCCCGCTTCCTGCCCATCTTCCTGCTCCTTCCCCTTCCCCCACTGTCCAGGCGATAGATGTTTTTAAGAGAATACTTAAAGATACCAAGATACCAAGATACCAAGGATACTTAAACATACCAAGATCCACCACACCCACTGACCTTCCCATATGGGAAGAGCCAGCAACACCGCTATGCCCCATAATAAACGACTCTCTTTCCCAACACTCTTGCCCCGCGGACTGGAAGACATCTTACGTCTCTCCCATCCGCAAAGCCTCCAGTCCACAGTCACTCGGTGACCTCAGGCCAGTCTCTATCACCCCCATCCCTAACTTTATTTGTGAAGATTTTGTGTATGACTGGGCCTACACCAGAACTTGTTATACCGTGGATATCAGACAATTTGGAAATATTAAAGCCACCTCCACCTCTCATTACCTGACCAGCTTCCTTGACTTCATCCACAGCCACCTGGACAAGCGAAACACCTCTCTAGCTGTTGCTTTTGTGGACTTCAAAAAAGCCTTTGATCTTGTTGATCAACTTTGTTGTCTTCAGCAAGGCAATAAGTCTTTGTCTCCCTCCCAACCTGGTAGGGTGGCTAGCCAACACCCTCTCAGGGAGGCGTCAGGCCGTTCGCTATCAGGGCTCTGTCTCTAGTATCCAACAGCTGACATATAGGGTCCCCCAGGGGATCAAGATGAGCCCACTATGCTTCCTCCTTCTCTTTAACGACGCCCTCACTGACACCCCCATCGCTGGAAGTATGTGTACGACTGCACCGTGGGTGTCCCAGTCTCCAACAGGAACCCGGATTACTCGCCACTGCAAGTCATTTTGGAGCGACTGCAGACGTGGACGGAGGAGAGCAGGATGACCATCAACCATAGCGAAACTGTGGTGATGCATTTCTGTACCTCCTCTGTAGCAGTGCCCCCTCCCCAGCTCACAGTGGGCCCTCACCCCCTCCAGGTGGTCCGATGTGCCTCTGGATGTGCTTCTCGGAGTCACGGTGGACGACCAGCTGACCTGGAAGCAGCATGTCGCCAGCACCGTAAGATCCGCTACCTACAAGCTCTACATGATGCGCAGACTCAGGTCGCTGGGGGACACTGACAGACGAGTTAAGGGGAGTGTGCCTCACCTTCATCCTCCCCAAACTCATGTACGCCTCCCCAGCGTGGTCCTCCTCCCTCACACACACTCAACAGCTCCAGCTGGAGAGAGTGCAGAAGAGGGCGTGCAGGGTCATCTTTCTCCCTGCCTACACCACCTGTGATGAAGCCCTGACCACCCTGAGTCTGTTCAGACGTCCAGACTATCCAATAGGCACCGAGAGGCTCTCGAGAAGTTTGGAAGGGGACTTCTGCATCATCCACGCCTCAGACACATGCTGCTGCCTGACGCACCTCGCCTGGTCCGTGCCACCAGACACCACAACAAGATAACGCCCCTAAAGGCGCCACGCACGGACCGGTAAAGACTCAGCACGATTCCCACCATGGTACGAGCCATCAATCAACAGTATTTCGCTTCTATATTAGGCTTAGCTTCAGGATTAATTTTAAGTATTTTCCCACCCCCTCTGTACATTTTCAGTTTGTAAACTGCCTTATTAATAAACCATTTATTATTATTATTATTATTATTATTATTATTATTATTATTATTATTATTATTATTATTATTATTATTATTTTTATTATTATTATTTTGTTTAGTTTTTGTGGTATATGGTCTTGCCTCATTAGTGCCTCATTTTCTACTTTCTGAGTGTGTGCAATAGAAAACACAGTGAAAACAATTACCGGGAAAGAAAAGAGTAAGTGTACTCACCTCAATAGTGCAGGTGTGTACACTCCGGGAGACGGGAGGAAGAAAGGCGTGAGGCGGGAGGTGCCTGTGGGGAGAGACACACTGTGCTTCATGCTCTTACATTTATACTCCACAAGCACAAGTCTGTATCTGTGTACATCTATCTATCTGTATCTATCTGTATAAACAGAAAGACAGACAGAGAGAGAGAGAGAGAGAGAGATAGAGAGAGAGAGAGAAAGAGAGCCATCCAAAAATGTACTCACAGTTTGACTCGCTATAATTCATTTAATGTTTTTTTGTTTTTTTTCAGAAACATTTGGCCAAAATAATAATGGCAGAAGTAAGAGTAAGTTCTAAAGGAAGAACATCTGTCATAAAGTGTTACTGGAGGCACGAAAAATGTCGAAGAAGTGCAAAGACAATTCAGAAGACACTTTGACAGGGATTCACCAAGGTGACACAGCTAAGTTTTTACCAGATGGAACTGTTCACGGCCTTCAATAGCATGCCTATGTAGTAGTAGTAGTAGTAGTAGTAGTAGTAGTAGTAGTAGTAGTAGTAGTAGTGGTAGAGGTAGTATTCACGATTTCTCACTACTACTACTACTACTACTACTACTACTACTGCTACTACTACTACTACTACCTCTACTACTACTACTACTACTACTACTACTACTACTACTACTACTGCTGCTACTACTACTATGTGAATATTAATAATAATGCCTTAAGAATTGTTGCAAAAACAGCTACAGTAGTAGTATTTATATTAGAAATAGTAGTAGTAATAATAGTAGTAATAATAGTAGTAGTAGTAGTTTTTGTTGTTATATTGTTACTATAATTGTTATCAATATCACACACACGCAGTAGTAGTAGTAGTAGTAGTAGTAATAGTAGTAATACTAGTAGTAAGAGTCGAAGCAGTAGTTTTAATAATTTAGTATAATTTAATTATTTAATTAATTTTATTTATTTATTTATTTTATTTTATTTATTTGTTTATTTATTTTATTTATTTATTTATTTTTTTTTTTTTTGGTGGATATATGGTGTTTTTGTGGATATGAGTGTGTTCATTGGTTGAACAAGTCCCTGTATTATTAAGTAGACCTTTGTGTATCGCTCAAGTACCGAACGGCCTGGAAACACTGAGCCAAAGGGACGCCGCTCAGTCTGCAGCCAGTGTGGCGGCGTATCTTGTGTGGTGCGAGTGTGTATCGCATTGTGTTCCTCCTCAAAGACTTAGTGGTGGTCAAGATAACCAGGATTGGCCAAGCCCTCCCCGAAGTGTGCTACCAGTAGTGTACCAGGTGTGTTGAGTAGCCGCCAGGTGTACAGCCACACGTGTTTTGTGTACATGTGCATGTTGTGTACAGAAAGACCTCCTGCTCGTGTTTTGTTAGTCCCATCATGCCGCTGGCAAGGGGAAACTACACTTGCCCCCTTCTCTGACAGACGCCATCTTGTTGTGTCAGTACGAGACACCTCTCCCCCCCCCCACCCACCTCTCTCCCCACTACCCGACAGCCACTCCTTCCCGTGCCACTTCCGCCAGCAGCAGCTTCTGGCAGCCCAATAGCCAGCAGCCCTTCACGGCCACTACCTGCCAGCACGCCTTCCTGACCTTACCCTCTCCCACTCCTTCCCCCTCCTACCCTCAACCCACTCCTTCCTAACCCCCACTCGCCACCCACCCTTGCAAGGCCCCTACCAGGAACCCACTCCTGCCAGGCCCCTACCAGGAACCCACTCCTTCCAGCTCCCCGCCTGCCAGCCGCCCCTTCCTGCCCCGCACCCAACATCCACTCCTTCTGGCCCCCACCCGCCTCACGCTCCTTTCCCCTTTCTGCCAACCACACACGAGCTGCTATCCTTGCCCCCTCCCCCCCACTAATGATGTCACAGACAGCGGTGACAGTGACTGGCTGGTGTGGACCGCACCTCACACTCGTTCTTCCTAAATGCTACTACTACTACTACTACTACTACTACTACTACTACTAATGCTACTACTGCCACTGCTACTACTACTGCTACTATTACTACTACTACTACTACTACTACAATTACCAGTGCTACTACAATTCTTATTATTACTACTACTACTACTACTACTACTACTACTACTACTACTACTACTACTACTACTACTACTACTACTACTACTTCTACTACTACTACAATTATTACTGCTACTATGCTTACTTCTGTTACTGTTACTACTACTACTAATACTAATACTCGTTCTGTTTCTACTACTGCTACTAATACTAATATTAGCTCTACTACTACTATTACTACTGCTGCTACTACTCTACTACTACTACTATTATTATTACGATTACTGTTACTACTACTACTTCTACTAGTATTACTACGACTATTATTATTACGACTACTTTTAGTACTATTATGAATACTACTACTATTACTACTACTACTATAATTACTATTACGACTACTGTTACTACTATTTTTATTACTACTACTACCACTACTACTACTACTAACAATAATAATAATAATGATAATAAAAATAATAATAATACAACTACTACTTCCTTGCAACCCTCCCTGTCTGCTACTATGCTTACTTCTGTTACTGTTACTACTACTACTAATACTAATACTCGTTCTACTTCTACTACTGCCACTAATACTAATATTAGCTCTACTACTACTACTACTACTACTACTACTACTACTACTACTACTACTACTACTACTACTACTACCACTACTATTAATACTTTTTTTTTATGTAGGAAGGATACTGGCCAAGGGCAACAAAAATCTAATAAAAAAAATGCCCACTGAAATGCCAGTCCTATAAAAGGGTCAAAGCAGTGATCAAAAATTGGTGGATAAGTGTCTTGAAACCTCCCTCTTGAAGGAATTCAAGTCATAGGAAGGTGGAAATACAGAAGCAGGCAGGGAGTTCCAGAGTTTACCAGAGAAAGGCATGAATGATTGAGAATACTGGTTAACTCTTGCGTTAGAGAGGTGGACAGCATAGGGGTGAGAGAAAGAAGAAAGTCTTGTGCAACGAGGCCGCGGAAGGAGGGGAGGCATGCAGTTAGCAAAATCAGAAGAGCAGTTAGCAGTTAGCGGTAGAAGACAGCTAGATATGCAACATTACTGCGGAGAGAGAGAGGCTGAAGACAGTCAGCTAGAGGAAAGGAGTTGATGAGACGAAAAGCTTTTGATTCCACCCTGTCTAGAAGAGCAGTATAAGTGGAACCCCCCCCCCCAGACATGTGAAGCATACTCCATACATGGACGGATAAGGCCCTTGTACAGAGTTAACAGCCGGGGGTGTAAGAAACACTGGCGGAGACGTCTCAGAACGCCTAACTTCATAGAAGCTGTTTTAGCTAGAGATGAGATGTGAAGTTTCCAGTTTAGATTATAAGTAAAGGACAGACCGAGGATGTTCAGTGTAGAAGAGGGAGACAGTTGAGTGTCATTGAAGAAGAGAGGATAATTGCCTGGAAGGTTGTGTCGAGTTGATAGATGGAGGAATTCAATTTTTGAGGCATTGAACAATACCAAGTTTGCTCTGCCCCAATCAGAAATTTTAGAAAGATCAGAAGTCAAGCGTTCTGTGGATTCCCTGCGTGATATGTTTACCTCCTGAAGGGTTGGACGTCTATGAAAAGACGTGGAAAAATGCAGGGTGGTATCATCAGCGTAGGAGTGGATAGGACAAGAAGTTTGGTTTAGAAGATCATTAATGAATAATAAGAAGAGAGTGGGTGACAGGACAGAACCCTGAGGAACACCACTGTTAATAGATTTAGGAGAAGAACAGTGACCGTCTACCACAGCAGCAATAGAACGGTCAGAAAGGAAACTTGAGATGAAGTTACAGAGAGAAGGATAGAAACCGTAGGAGGGTAGTTTGGAAATCAAAGCTTTGTGCCAGACTCTATCAAAAGCTTTTGATATGTCCAAGGAAACAGCAAAAGTTTCACCAAAATGTTTAAAAGAGGATGACCAAGACTCGGTAAGGAAAGCCAGAAGATCATCAGTAGAGCGGACTTGACGGAACCCATACTGGCGATCAGATAGAAGGTTGTGAAGTGATAGATGTTTAAGAATCTTCCTGTTGAGGATAGATTCAAAAACTTTAGATAGACAGGAAATTAAAGCAATAGGACGGTAGTTTGAGGGATGAGAACGGTCACCCTTTTTAGGAACAGGTTGAATGTAGGCACACTTCCAGCAAGAAGGAAAGGTAGATGTTGACAGACAGAGCTGAAATAGCTTGACTAGGCAAGGTGCAAGCACGGAGGCACAGTTTCGGAGAACAATAGGAGGGACCCCATCAGGTCCATAAGCTTTCCGAGGGTTTAGGCCAGCGAGGACATGGAAAACATCATTACTAAGAATTTTAATAGGTGGCATGAAGTAGTCAGAGGGTGGAGGAGAGGGAGGAACAAGCCCAGAATCGTCCAAGGTAGACTTTTTAGCAAAGGTTTGAGCAAAGAGTTCAGCTTTAGAAATAGATGTGATAGCAGTGGTGCCATCTGGTTGAAGTAGAGGAGGAAAAGAAGAAGAAGCAAATTTATTGGAGATATTTTTGGCTAGATGCCAGAAATCACGAGGGGAGTTAGATCTTAAAAGGTTTTGACATTTTCTGTTAATGAAGGAGTTTTTGGCTAGTTGGAGAACAGACTTGGCATGGTTCCGGGCAGAAATATAAAGTGCATGAGATTCTGGTGATGGAAGGCTTAAGTACCTTTTGTGGGCCACCTCTCTATCATGTATAGCACGAGAACAAGATGTGTTAAACCAAGGTTTAGAAGGTTTAGGACGAGAAAAAGAGTGAGGAATGTACGCCTCCATGCCAGACACTATCACCTCTGTTATGCGCTCAGCACACAAAGACGGGTCTCTGACACGGAAGCAGTAGTCATTCCAAGGAAAATCAGCAAAATACCTCCTCAGGTCCCCCAACTAGCAGAGGCAAAACGCCAGAGGCACCTTCGCTTAGGGGGATCCTGAGGAGGGATTGGAGTGATAGGACAAGATAAAGATATGAGATTGTGATCGGAGGAGCCCAACGGAGAAGAAAGGGTGACAGCATAAGCAGAAGGATTAGAGGTCAGGAAAAGGTCAAGAATGTTGGGCGTATCTCCAAGACGGTCAGGAATACGAGTAGGGTGTTGCACCAATTGCTCTAGGTCATGGAGGATAGCAAACTTGTAAGCTAGTTCACCAGGATTGTCAGTGAAGGGAGAGGAAAGCCAAAGCTGGTGGTGAACATTGAAGTCTCCAAGAATGGAGATCTCTGAGGCAACTGTCAGTTGCCTCAGACACATGAGTTTCAGTGAGGAAAAGAAGATGAGGTTTAGAAGAGGAGAGGTGGTGTTCTACAGATTGAAAATTAGATCTTAGACCGCGAATGTTGCAGAAGTTAATGAAGAAAATGTTGAGGGGGGTGTCAAGACATTTAGGGTCGTCGGCAGAAAGGCAGTCCGACCTGGGGACATTTATGGTCCCCTCCCCAGATGCTGACTCCGAGGCTGGTGTAGGAGTCGCCATGATGATTTTAAAATTTTTGAGTGAAGGGTGTGTGTGTTATTAAGTGCTTGTAGTTTTGTGTGGAGGAAGAGAGTTGTCTTTAGAGGGCAGGCTGTGACTGCCCTCTTGTGTTGTGAGACACAAAGGGAAACGTTCAGTGAGGTCACAGCTGGGTTTAATGATAAGTTCACAGCACCCCCTGAACAGTGCATTAGACCTCACTGGGAGTAATTATCGTTTCCGCAGGTAACTACTGCCTCCTCCTACTGCTACTACTACTACTACTACTACGATTATGACTGCTACTACTATTACTAATACTGATGCTAGTACTACTACTACTGCTGCTACTGCTGTTAATATTACTATGACTACTGCTACTACTACTGCTACTACTACTATTACTACTGCTACTACTACTACTAATACTAATACTACTACAACCACCACCACCACCACCACCACCATTACTATTACTACTACTGCTATTACTACTACTACTACTACTACTACTACTACTATTACTACTACCAATACTAATACGAGTACTTCTACTACTGCTACTACTGTCAATACTACTGCGATTACTGGGACTACTACTACTACTACTACTGCTACTACTACTACTACTACTACTACTACTACTACTACTACTACTACTACTACTACTTCTACTATTACTACTATTACAAATATTACTACTGGTGCTGCTGCTATTACTGCTACTACTAGCACCACTATCATTACTACTACTACTACTACTACTACTACTACCCTTACTAGCACAACCACCATTACTACAACAACAACAACAACAACAACAACAACAACAACAACTACTACTACTACTACTACTACTACTACTACTACTACTACTACTACTACTACTACTACTACTACTACTTCTAATATTACTTCTATTACTACTACTACTTCTGCTACTACTACTAATACTGCAACCACCACCATTACTCCTACTACTACTACTACTTCTGCCGTCCGCCATGATGGTTGGCTGTCAACAAACCCTGCTGGTGAATCTCTGGTGAAATTCCGGGTTTTTAAGGCATTTACGAGTGACTGCATGCCCAACACCCCACCATGAAGTTATAGAGGTACGGCCGAGTGATGCAAACTGCTTGATAAGACAGTGGATTTTAAGAAATGAAAGCTTGAATATCTGTGGCCTACCATCCAATAGCATTCGGCCAGGAATCCTACGTCAGTGTTGTTGGTGACGTCAGAGCCACGTCACTGATAAGAAGCCATTAATGACTCAGGTGAAGCCCAAAGTGAAGCAAATAAAGGTTCAAGTGAAACTGAGTTATCTGGAAGCCACAGTGATGGTGAATATGTTTTGAACGAGCTTTTGTGCTTCGTGCAGTTTCATATTCATAGATCTACCCGAAATAATATTGCTGAAGTGGTGTTACGCCACTTTAGTGAACCTGAGATAACTGTTGCGAAGGAAATACTTGTCTATAAGTACGATGAACTGATTAGTCACAAAATTAAAAAGAGGCGTAATGTACCCGGTAAAACGAAAAGTGAGTCTACTGTGGATGACATCCTGACAGTTATGATGGAGCTGGATGGCAAAGAAGTATCTACATCCTTCGTAGCTAAAGACTTGAACCGACTGCCGAAATGTGATCCAAAAGACATTGATCCTTACGCTAATCACCAGCTGATAATGGCTCTCCAAGAAAGGGTGCACCGTTTGGAGGATAATATGAGTGAAGCAAAGGCTGAAATAATCTGCAATCAAGATGCAGTGAGACGTATAAAAAACACACAAGAAGAAATGGAGACTGTTGTCACAAATCTAGTTGCAGAACCACCCTCTTATGCTGGTGTCACATCTGGTAACAGCCTACCCAGAGGATGCAGCAGAAATAATTTATCACAGAGAGATCTTTGTAGAAGGCATTATACGCAGTCGGAGACAGAGGATGAACCATCAGGACGGGATGATGAAGCTGTTAGTCAACTTCAGGAAGCAAGTGTTGGCCTGAATAATGGAATGTCCGATGGTGATGCTGCAACGGCAAATGGTGACGCTGAACCAAGAGTGAGCGGTGTCGACGATGGCGGAGACCGTGACAGTGATACTTCACGTGTGGTGACTGGAGGGCGTGGTGACGACGAGGTTGGTAGCGAGCAACACGGCGTCGATGCAACGCGCGGTGGTGATGGTGGTGGTCTTGGATCGTCGTCTGGGAATGGAAGTGTCTCAAGAGATAGGGCGTTGCCGCTTCGGGGTACCGGCGCTCCAAGAACGGTTGGCGCTCATAGGAACGGTAATCCATGGATAACAGTGGGACCTAACGGCAAGCCTGTCAAATCAAACCCCCCTCGACAGCCTGGAGGAGGATTCCTGCCCCGCCATGTAGGGGAAAATCCCAGGCAGGGCGGCAGGCGGCGTGTGCAGGGTAGTGCGACCAGTAACAAGTTTAAGGGCGCGCCACCCCCAAGGAGGGATTTTTTTCTCTCGCGAGTTGTGAGTAACACTGATGATCAGGTTATAAAGGATTATATAAGAGACAAGGGAATCAATGATTTTGAATTGCAGTTAGTATCTAATGAACATTCCATATTTAAATCATATAAGCTATCAGTTTCTGTGGGAGACAAAATTAAAGTGTTGTCACCTGATATTTGGCCTCAAGGCGTTTGTGTTGAAAAGTGGAGAAATAGGAATTAATGTTTTTGTACAATTTCATGAAAATGGAAGACAGTAGAAATTTAACGTGTGTTTCATATAATTGTGAATATGCAGATGATTTAAGGGCACCGTTCCTAAGTGAGCTTTATAATCAAAGTGATTTTTTTTTAATCCAGGAGCATGGTTTGTTTATGAGTCAGCTTGATTGGTTTTATGGAGTGGGTGAGGGTGTGAATGTGCACGGGGTCAGCGCCATGGAGGAGGGTCGGCTGGTGCGGGGTAGGCCGCACGGCGGAGCAGCCATCCTGTGGCGTGACTCCAAGCGGTTTCGTGTCACTCCTGTACCTTATGAATCCAAACGATTGTGTGCTGTTCGAGTTCATTTACCAGAACAAACGGGTTTGGTGATATGTGTATATATGCCCTGTGATGATCAAAGAAGTGACCAAAATGTGAATGAATATGTAAATATACTGAGTGATATAGCAGTTCTTAGTCTTAGTAATGATATAGATTTTATATTAGTAGGTGGTGATTTTAATACTGATTTTAGCCGTGTTACGCCCCAGACACGGGCCTTTGTTAAATTTATCGATGAGTACAGGTTTTATTGTTGTGATAATGATGCCTTATCCACAGTTGCTTATACTTATTGCAGTAAAGGAAATAATTTTAAATCCCTGATAGATCATTTTTTGATATCAGACAATATATCTAACTTCCTTCAGACTTATACTACTATTGATTCTGTAAACAATCCATCAGACCATATAGCTATAAAGTGTGTTTTAGATGTTACTATTTCTTATAATGTGGAAAATATTGAGCATGAGACCTTCGAGCGCATATGTTGGCATAAGGCAAATACTGAGGATATATTAAGGTATAAAGAGTTAGTCACTGGATATCTGTTAAATGTTCCCCTACCGGAAGATATGTTAATGTGTAGAAATAATATGTGCACCCAGCATGAAATGGAAATAGCAGCATTTTATGATCATATCACCAATGCACTTATAAAGGCAAGTAAAGAGTGTATACCAAGGACAAATTGTGGGAGAGTTAAGAAAATTGTGCCAGGCTGGAATGATTGTGTTGAGGGTTATTTTCGCACTGCTTTGTTTTGGCACAGGTTATGGGTAGACAGTGAACGACCTCAGCAAGGTCTCATTGCCGAAATACGCCGTACAACACGTAAATGTTATCACCAAGCACGCAAGATGGTTATAAAGCAAGAAGAGTTAATAACTACAGAGAAATTAGCTGAGAGTTTGCAGGCTAGTGCTTCTGGTAGACAGTTTTGGAGATCTGTAAGAAACAAGGGAAAACAGAAGAAAAAAACGCCTAAGGCAGTTGATGGAAAACATTGTCCTAAAGATATAGCTGATTTATTTAAAGGAAAGTTTGAAGAGCTTTACAACAGTACCTCATACGATACAAATGAGATGGATAGCTTAAAATCTGCCATCAACAGTGTAATTTCTTGTCAGAAAAATAGTAATGAAAGTATACTCTTGATTACGCCTGATGAGGTGCGTCAAGCACTGCGGAGAGTGAGGCCTGGAAAGGGAGAAGGTGAGGGTGACCTGATGTCTGACCATCTCATACATGCTGGTGATGTGTTATACGGACACTTGTCTGTACTGTTTTCAGCCATGTTGAGGCACGGTTTCTCTCCCCACAGCATGATGAAAGGGGTTATGATACCGCTTCCTAAAGGTCGTTGGGCAAATCTTAATACCAGTGAAAATTACAGAGCGATTACTCTTAGTAGTTTGATGAGTAAAATACTGGATAATATTGTATTGATGAGAGAAAGGGATAAACTATTGACCAATGATTTGCAGTTTGGGTTCAAAGAAGGAACATCCTCTACTATGTGTACAGCAATGGTGAGAGAAACTGTGTCTTATTATGTATCTAAAGGTACAACTGTTTATGGGTTTACTTTAGATGCAAGCAAGGCTTTCGACAGAGTTAATTATTGCAAATTATTTGATATTCTATTGAAACGTAATGTATGTCCTCTTATATGTAGATTATTGTTAAACATGTACGTAAATCAAAAACTAAGCGTAAGATGGAATGACTTACTGTCTAGTACATTTGAAGTGAGTAATGGAGTCAAACAAGGTGGTGTGATCTCTCCTATACTGTATTGTGTTTATGTAGACGGGTTACTCACGGAATTGCGAGACTCTGGCGTTGGCTGCTACATGGGTGGCACCTATGCAGGAGCCTTCGGGTTTGCTGATGACCTAAAAGGTCTAGCACCAAGTGTTTTTGCTCTCAAGAAGATGATAAGCATCTGTGTAGATTATGCATCGAGATATGACATTGTGTATAACGAAAAGAAAAGCAAATTAATAGTTTTCCACGGTAATAAAAGAAGTAATATAATTCCTAATGTAGAAATTAATGGTAAAACTATTGATATTATGGAGGAAATTGTACACCTGGGAAATGTTTTAGGAAGAAATATTTTTAAATGTGATACTTCTAAATGTGTGACTGATTTTTATCGACAATGTAATTCATTTTTATCCCGTTTTAAGGGTGGACTGTCACATGTAAGAAATACTTTGTTTTTTAAATATTGTTCTAGTTTTTATGGTAGTCAACTTTTAAATGTGTGTGATGGTAGCATGGAAGCGGTGTACCGAGCGTGGAGGGTTGCAGTGCGTCGAGTGTGGAAGCTGCCCTGGACCACACACTGTAGTCTGCTTCCTCACATTGCTAATGTTATGCCCCCAGAAATGTGGTTCGCAAAACGGGAGATTGCTTTTATAAACCAAATATTAACATCAGACAATATGGTTATAAGAACAATAGGAAGAATGGGGGTTTATGGAAGACATTCAATAATGGGCAGTAATGTAAGATATCTTTCATACAAATTTAATATGAATATTGGAGACATCAATAAGGTTTGGACGCAGCTGCAGTGTGACCAGTACGAACTTGCACGGACTGGTGCACAAATTCGTGAATTGTGTTTGATGAGGGATAGATGTGATACCACAATCTTAGATGTAAGGGAAACTAAGATGTTGATTGATGCTTTGTGCACCGAGTGACGTCGGATTCAGTATGATATTGTCTAATTTAGTATAAATTTATGTCTTTTTTTTTTTTTTTTTTAATAATTAAATGAAATGTTTTTCTTTCTTTTAGTTTTAGTATGTATTTTAGTTTGTGTACACATCTTGTGTGAATAAAGAATATTGAATTGAATTGAACTACTACTACTACTACTACTACTACTACTACTATTGCTACTACCACCATTACTACAACAACAACAACAACAAATACTACTATTACTACTACTACTACTACTACTACTACTACTACTACTACTACTACTACTACTACTACTACTACTACTATTACTACTACTACTACCACTACCATTTCTTCTACTACTACTACTACTTCTACTACTACTACTACTACAACCACCACCATTTCTACTACTACTACTACTACTACTACTACTACTACTACTACTACTACTACTACTACTACCACCACCACCACCATCACTACTACAACAACAACAACAACAACAACAACAACAACAACTACTACTACTACTACTACTACTACTACTACTACTACTACTACTACTACTACTACTACTACTACTGCTACTACTACTACTACTACTAGTACTAGTGCTACTACTACTACTACTACTACTACAACTACCACCACCACCACTACTACCACTACCACTAGTATCATTGGCACCAATGCCTGTATAATAGTCATCAAATGTCACGGTGTGATGAGAGGAAGCCTTAAAAAGGAAAAACAAGTGTCTGTTTGGCAACTTCGGCCTGACGCAGTGAGGCAGAGTCAGACACCTGCAGTGCGAGTACAGTGTGTGTACGGCCACGTTCTCCAACTAGCCAAAAACTCCTTCATTAACAGAAAATGTCAAAACCTTTCAAGATCTAACTCCCCTCGTGATTTCTGGCATGTAGCCAAAAATATCTCCAATAACTTTGCTTCTTCTTTCCCTCCTCTATTTCAACCAGATGGCACCACAGCTATCACATTTATTTCTAAAGCTGAACTCTTCGCTCAAATCTTTGCTAAAAACTCTACCTTGGACAATTCTGGGCTCGTTCCTCCCTTTCCTCCACCCTCTGACTACTTCATGCCACGTATTAAAATTCTTCACAATGATGTTTTCCATGCCCTCGCTGGCCTAAACCCTTGGAAGGCTTATGGACCTGATGGGGTCCTTCCTATTGTTCTCCGAAACTATGCCTCCGTGCTTGCACCTTGCCTAGTCAAACATTTTCAGCTCTGTCTGTCAACATCTACCTTTCCTTCTTGCTGGAAGTTTGCCTACATTCAACCTGTTCCTAAAAAGGGTGACCATTCTAATCCCTCAAACTACCATCCTATTGCTTTAATTTCCTGCCTATCTAAAGTTTTTGAATCTATCCTCAACAGGAAGATTCTTAAACATCTATCACTTCACAACCTTCTATCTGATCGCCAGTATGGGTTCCGTCAAGGCCGCTCTACTGGTGATTTTCTGACTTTCCTTATTTAGTCTTGGTCATCCTCTTTTAGAGATTTTGGTGAAACTTTTGCTGTTGCCTTGGACATATCAAAAGCTTTTGAACGCCTATGAAGTTAGACATTCTGTGACGTCTCCGCCAGTTTTTCTCACACCCCCAGTTGCTAACTCTGTACAAGGGCCTTATCCGTCCATGTATGGAGTATGCTTCACATGTCTGGGGGGGTTCCACTCATACTGCTCTTCTAGACAGGGTGGAATCAAAAGCTTTTCGTCTCATCAACTCCTCTCCTCTAACTAACTATCTTCAGCCTCTCTCTCACTGCCGCAATGTTGCATATCTAGCTGTCTTCTACCGCTATTTTCATGCTAACTGCTCTTCTGACCTTGCTAACTGCATGCCTCTTCTCTTCCCGCGGCCTCGCTGCACAAGACTTTCTTCTTTCTCTCACCCCTATTCTGTCCACCCATCTAACGCAAGAGTTAACCAATATTCTCAATCATTCATCCCTTTCTCTGGTAAACTCTGGAACTCCCTGCCTGCTTCTGTATTTCCACCTTCCTATGACTTGAACTCCTTCAAGAGGAAGGTTTCAAGACACTTATTCATCAATTTTTGACCACTGCTTTGACCCTTTTATAGGACTGGCATTTCAGTGGGCATTTTTTTTATTAGATTTTTGTTGCCATTGGCCAGTGTCCTTCCTACATAAAAAAAAAAATACACACACACATGTGCACACACACACACACACACACACACACACACACACACACACACACACACACACACACACACATATGCGCAGACACACACACACACACACACACACACACACACACACACACACACACACACACAAACACACACACACACACACACACACACACACACACACACACACACACACACACACACACACACACACACACACACACACACACACTGTTCTGACCTCACACGGGCAGGACGTGTGACCTTTGGCGCTCTCGGGCAGCCTCGGCCAGCTTGTTGGCCTTCCCCTGCCCCTAGTGATAGCGACCTTAGTTTTTTTTTTTTTCTGTTTTCAACTCTTAGTTTTTAGTTTTAGGCTCGCCCTGGTGGAATTCCTGTACTTGTGAACACATTTAGCGAGTGAGTGGTGATACATAAAGAACAATGTGTGCTCCAGTGCAAACGTACGAACGCAACTACCTCCTACGTCGCAGGCGAGGATCAGGTTACCCGCCGCCCAACGTAATAAAGTGCCTTAAGACCCTGAAACTATTTCGGAACCGCGGGTCGAGGGGAGGGAAACAAGTGCGTCCCATCAAGGTTGTGACCTCAACTGCCAGAGTTGACCGCAGGGTGGGGAAGAAGGAATACAGGCACATTGAAGTACCTCGGATTTGGTACAGTCTACCATCCCTCTTCTTATTCAATGCAACATCTTTAGCCAACAAGATGGACGAATTAATCGTGACGGTGAGTTCTACTTGTGCAGACATTGTGGCGGTTACTGAGGCGTGGCAGATTGTTCCTGAGGTGTGCTCAATGCAGGACTACCAGCTCTACCATCACCTGAGGTCAGGACGCAGGGGGAGGGGGGAGGTGGCCGTTTTCTGCCGCTCTACCCTCAGCCCCTCACACCTCCCTGTCGATATTCCGGCTGGTGTAGAGGCCCTGTGGGTGAGAGTCACGCCCCCCTGCCATCCCAGCAACACGGCCTCCATCATCGTGTGCGTCGTGTACCCCACGAGCCACCACAGCACAGTTACTCACCGCCCACATCATCAACACTGCTGATGCCCTGAGGGTGAGGTATCCTGCTGCCAAGCTGGTCATCTGTGGGGACTTTAACAGATTAGATATCAACGATATCCTACACCAGCTACACCTCACCCAGGTCGTGGACTTCCCCACCCACCAGCAAGCCATCCTCGACCTTATACTCACAGACCTGGGCCAGCAGTACTCGCCCCCCCAAACCGCTGCCTCCCATGGGACGGAGCACCCACCTCTCCATACTGTGGACACCCACACCCACCACCTCGACCCCCCGGTCAGCTGTCACCAGGACCCACCGCCCCATGCCTGACTCAGTCATGAGGGAGTCTGGGCAGTGGGTGACACAACACCCGTGGACCGAGGTGCTGGATGTGGAGGACGTCCACTTAAAATGGCAGAATTACGTCGCCACCACCACAGAAGCCTTCCACCGCTACTTCCCAACCAAGAGCGTCACAACACACCCGTCTGATGCTCCCTGGATGACACCCCGCATTAAAAGACTCATGCGTCAGCGGACCTGGGCGTTCCACTCCTGCCCGGTCCTTTACAGGAAACTAAGAAACAGAGTGATCAGGCAGATTAAGGCTGCAAAGGCAAACTATTACCCAGACAAGATACACCACCTCAAGCTGACCAACAACAGACAGTGGTATGCTAAGATCAAAGCTTTGTGTGGCCTACAAAAGCACACTTCGTCTCTTCCTTGCACCTCACACCTTCCTGCTACTCTCGCGGCTCAGGAGATGAACGATCACTTTGCTGCTATCTGTCAAACCTTTCCTCCCCTCCACACCACTCTGCTTCCTGCCTATCTTCCGGCCCCCTCTCATCCCCCCAGTGTCCAGGCGGTGGATGTTTTTAAGAGAATACTCAAATTCAAACCAAGATCCACCACACCCACTTACCTTCCTATAAAAATTTACAAGGAATTTGCGGTAGAGCTAGCAACACCGCTATGCTCCATAATAAACGCTTCACTCTCCCAACACTCTTGCCCCGAGGACTGGAAGACATCTTACGTCACCCCCATCCCCAAAACCTCCAGTCCACAGTCACTCAATGACCTCAGGCCAGTCTCTATCACCCCAATCCCTAGCCTTATTTGTGAAGATTTTGTATATGACTGGGCATACACCAAAATCTGTAATACCGTGGATATCAGACAGTTTGGAAATATTAAAGCCACCTCCACCTCCCATTACCTGACCAGCTTCCTTGAATTCATCCACAGCCACCTGGACAAGCGAAACACCTCTCTAGCTGTTGCTTTTGTGGACTTCAAAAAGGCTTTTGATCTTGTTGATCACACTGTTGTCATCAGCAAGGCAGTGAGTCTGGGTCTCCCTCCTAACCTGATAGTGTGGCTAGCCGACTTCCTCACAGGGAGGCGTCAGGCCGTTCGCTATCAGGGCTCTGTCTCTACTTTCCAACAGCTGACTTGTGGGGTCCCCCAGGGGACCAAGATGGGTCCTCTATGCTTCCTCCTCCTCATTAACGACGCCCTCACTGACACCCCCCATCGCTGGAAGTATGTTGACGACTGCACCGTGGGCGTCCCAGTTTCCACCAAGAACCCGGACTACTCGCCACTGCAAGCGTTTCTGGAGCGACTGCAGACGTGGACGGAGGAGAGCAGGATGACCATCAACCACAACAAAACTGTGGTGATGCATTTCTGTACCTCCTCTGTACCAGTGCCCACTCCCCAGCTCTCAGTGGGCCCTCACCCCCTCCAGGTGGTCCGATGTGCCAAGCTCCTCGGAGTCACGGTGGACGACCAGCTGACCTGGAAGCAGCATGTCGCCAGCACCATAAGATCAGCTACCTACAGGCTGTACATGCTGCGCAGACTCAGGTCGCTGGGGACGCCGACAGATGAGTTAAGGGGGGTTTATCTTACTTTCATCTCCCCAAACTCATGTACGCCTCCCCAGCGTGGTCCTCTTCCCTCACACAAACTCAACAGCTACAGTTGGAGAGTGTGCAGAAAAGGGCGTGCAGGGTCATCCTTGGCCCTGCATACACCACCTATGAAGAAGCCCTGAACACCCTGAGGCTGTCCAGACTATCCACCAGGTACCGTGAGGCTCTGGAGAAGTTTGGAAGGGGACTTCTGAATCATCCACGTCTCAGAAACATGCTGCCGCCTGACGCGCCTCGCCCAACCCGTGCCACCAGACACCACAACAAGATAACGCCCCTAAAGGCGCCGCGTACGGACCGGTACAGACTCAGTGCGATTCCCACCATGGTGCGAGCCATCAATCAATATTCCCTTCTAGATTTGACTTACCTTTAGGATTAATGTCAAGTATTTCTCCACCCCCAATGTACATTTTCAGTTTGTTGACTGCCTAAAGAATAAACCGTTTATTATTATTATTATTTTTACACACACACGCACAGATGCACACACACACGCACAGATGCACACACACGCACACGCACGCACACACACACACGCACACGCACGCACACACACACACACACACACACACACACACACACACACACACACACACACACACACACACACACACACACACACACACACACACACACACACACA
>NW_026973740.1:245000-270000 GCF_035594125.1 Scylla paramamosain
ACTTTCCCATTTGTTCCCTTCAAGTTAAAGACGTTTTCAACCATTTTCCCTCTTCTCTCTCTCTCTCTCTCTCTCTCTCTCTCTCTCTCTCTCTCTCTCTCTCTCTCTCTCTCTCTCTGTCGTCTCACTTGCGTCGGGAATTAAGTAATGAGCAAGTGACTTTCTTCCCGCATGAATGTAAGTCATATTCTCCTGAGGGTGACGTGAGGCCACTAGCGGAGGTGACTTGACTAGTTAGCGACGCCCCTTCTTAATACGCATGTACACTCCGCCCGCCGCTCCGATGCTCGTGCTCTGTGGGCGGCGGTGGCGGTGACGGTAGGTTCGAATAATGTTTCTCAAATATTTTCTGCTCCCTCTCTGCTTCAGTGTGTTGCAGTGAACATAAGAACATAAGAACATAAGAAATAAGGGAAGCTGCAAGAAGCGACCTGGCTTACACGTGGCAGTCCCTGTATGAAACACACCTACCTATTTCCATCTGTTATCCCCATCCATAAACTTGTCTAATCTTCTCTTAAAGCTCTCTAGTGTCCTAGCACGTGGCACTCATCCAACACAGAAACATGACTGCTGGTGAATTTGTCAGCTTGTCAAGGCGTCAGCATTAGTCTGGCAATAGTGGGGGGTCGGGGAGGATTGGTTTAGGCGTGGCACCACTGTCTTATTCTCTCTCTCTCTCTCTCTCTCTCTCTCTCTCTCTCTCTCTCTCTCTCTCTCTCTCTCTCTCTTTCCGTATATCATTTTCATCTGTATTCTTTCTTATTTCCCTTCTCTCTCTCTCTCTCTCTCTCTCTCTCTCTCTCTCTCTCTCTCTCTCTCTCTCTCTCTCTCTCTCTCTCTCTCCGTATATCATTTTCATCTGTATTCTTTCTTATTTCCCTTCTCTCTCTCTCTCTCTCTCTCTCTCTCTCTCTCTCTCTCTCTCTCTCTCTCTCTCTCTCTCTCTCTCTCTCTCTCTCTCTCTCTCTCTCTCTCTCTCCGTATACCATTTTCATCTGTATTCTTTCTTATTTCCCTTCTCTCTCTCTCTCTCTCTCTCTCTCTCTCTCTCTCTCTCTCTCTCTCTCTCTCTCTCTCTCTCTCTCTCTCTCCGTATATCATTTTCATCTGTATTCTTTCTTATTTCCCTTCTCTCTCTCTCTCTCTCTCTCTCTCTCTCTCTCTCTCTCTCTCTCTCTCTCTCTTTCCGTATATCATTTTCATCTGTATTCTTTCTTATTTCCCTTCTCTCTCTCTCTCTCTCTCTCTCTCTCTCTCTCTCTCTCTCTCTCTCTCTCTCTCTCTCTCTCTCTCTCTCTCTCTCTCTCTCCACAAGTCTCAGTAGGGAATCGTGTCCATCATATTTCTTCCCTCTTCTTAACTTTGCCAGTGGTGTTTCGCTGATCCATACACGTGTTTTCGCGCCCCACAGCCTCCCTTCGCTCGCCTCACGCTCGGCCGCCGCCCCACGCTGCCCACGGGCGTCGCAAAATGGGTGTGAATTATCTTTAATCTTCCCCTTGTGTCTACTCTTCTACGCGCTAAATAGCGGGAAGCTTTGGTGATATTTTACCACTGTGTTCGAGTTGTTGTGTCTGACTTTGGCTTCGGATTAATGTTTTATATATTTATTTTCTAGTTTAGTTTGTCTTTTGTCATATTTATTCGTTTTGCTTTGTTTATGAGAGTTTATTTATTGTTTTTTCTTGTAGTCTTGATTGATTGATTGATTTTTTTATTTTGTTTAAATTTGTTGTATTTGATGCAGGGTTTGAAACATGTCTTGCTCTGTTGTGGCGTTCGAGTTGGTGATTTTCACTTCTTAAAGAGTAATGGAAAAAAAATGATAAATAAACAGTAGAAATTAAACAACAACAAAAAAAACTCAATATTTTATACATTCATTCATAAACATTTTTAAAACTTCAAATCAAAACAATACATAAAAAATAAACACTAATATTTTTTTCTGATATATCCATTCGTAAACAACATTCAGGAATCACGAATACTTAAGCAAACAAAAGATAAATAAAGAAACATACTTTCTGAGCCGAGTGTTCGAAACCTTTCACCAAAATAAATCACTAACTAAATAAAAACAAACAAAAAAAACCCAGCTTATCTAAACACACAAACCACATTCAAAATTAAACAAAATACCCGCGGACAAAGAAAACACACAAACATCAACGAAAACCACGAAAAAATTACAAATCAATTACTCGAAGCCAATGTCACATCACCAACTCGAACGCCACAACAGAGCAAGACATGTTTCAAACCCTGCATCAAATACAACAAATTTAAACAAAATAAAAAAATCAATCAATCAATCAAGACTACAAGAAAAAACAATAAATAAACTCTCATAAACAAAGCAAAACGAATAAATATGACAAAAGACAAACTAAACTAGAAAATAAATATATAAAACATTAATCCGAAGCCAAAGTCAGACACAACAACTCGAACACAGTGGTAAAATATCACCAAAGCTTCCCGCTATTTAGCGCGTAGAAGAGTAGACACAAGGGGAAGATTAAAGATAATTCACACCCATTTTGCGACGCCCGTGGGCAGCGTGGGGCGGCGGCCGAGCGTGAGGCGAGCGAAGGGAGGCTGTGGGGCGCGAAAACACGTGTATGGATCAGCGAAACACCACTGGCAAAGTTAAGAAGAGGGAAGAAATATGATGGACACGATTCCCTACTGAGACTTGTGGAGAGAGAGAGAGAGAGAGAGAGAGAGAGAGAGAGAGAGAGAGAGAGAGAGAGAGAGAGAGAGAGAGAAGGGAAATAAGAAAGAATACAGATGAAAATGATATACGGAAAGAGAGAGAGAGAGAGAGAGAGAGAGAGAGAGAGAGAGAGAGAGAGAGAGAGAGAGAGAGAGAGAGAGAGAGAGAGAGAGGGAAATAAGAAAGAATACAGATGAAAATGATATACGGAGAGAGAGAGAGAGAGAGAGAGAGAGAGAGAGAGAGAGAGAGAGAGAGAGAGAGAGAGAGAGAGAGAAATAAGAAAGAATACAGATGAAAATGGTATACGGAGAGAGAGAGAGAGAGAGAGAGAGAGAGAGAGAGAGAGAGAGAGAGAGAGAGAGAGAGAGAGAGAGAGAGAGAGAGAGAGAGAGAGAGAGAGAGAGGGAAATAAGAAAGAATACAGATGAAAATGATATACGGAGAGAGAGAGAGAGAGAGAGAGAGAGAGAGAGAGAGAGAGAGAGAGAGAGAGAGAGAGAGAGAGAGAGAGAGAGAGAGAGAGAGAGAGAGAGAGAGAGAAATAAGAAAGAATACAGATGAAAATGATATACGGAGAGAGAGAGAGAGAGAGAGAGAGAGAGAGAGAGAGAGAGAGAGAGAGAGAGAGAGAGAGAGAGAGAGAGAGAGAATAAGACAGTGGTGCCACGCCTAAACCAATCCTCCCCGACCCCCCACTGTTGCCAGACTAATGCTGACGCCTTGACAAGCTGACAAATTCACCAGCAGTCATGTTTCTGTGTTGGATGAGTGCCACGTGCTAGGACACTAGAGAGCTTTAAGAGAAGATTAGACATGTTTATGGATGGGGATAACAGATGGAAATAGGTAGGTGTGTTTCATACAGGGACTGCCACGTGTAAGCCAGGTCGCTTCTTGCAGCTTCCTTATTTCTTATGTTCTTATGTTCTTATGTTCACTGCAACACACTGAAGCAGAGAGGGAGCAGAAAATATTTGAGAAACATTATTCGAACCTACCGTCACCGCCACCGCCGCCCACAGAGCACGAGCATCGGAGCGGCGGGCGGAGTGTACATGCGTATTAAGAAGGGGCGTCGCTAACTAGTCAAGTCACCTCCGCTAGTGGCCTCACGTCACCCTCAGGAGAATATGACTTACATTCATGCGGGAAGAAAGTCACTTGCTCATTACTTAATTCCCGACGCAAGTGAGACGACAGAGAGAGAGAGAGAGAGAGAGAGAGAGAGAGAGAGAGAGAGAGAGAGAGAGAGAGAGAGAGAGAGAGAGAGAGATGGATGAAAATAAGATCATTGTTAAGGTCCTTAGAAATAATTTATGAATCGTTCTCTGTGGCTATCAAGAGTATGTCATGACCTGCTGTCTTGCGCGTTTCCAGTGATGTGTTTTGTTATCAGTCGTGTCAGCAGATGTACCTGGCCTCACCTAACCTATCACTGCCGGTAGAAGCAAGTGGAAATGTTTGCCACACTTTTTAATTAATTATTCATTCCATCTGTTATAATGAGCACACACATACATTAATTAAAACACCATGTTTTGCTTCTTTCTCTCCTTCCTTCCTTTTTTTTTCATTTTTATTTATTTATTCATTTATTTATCTATTTATTTATCTACTACTACTATTACTACTACTACTACTACTACTACAACTACAACTACTAC
Source organism: Scylla paramamosain (assembly GCF_035594125.1). Classification (NCBI taxonomy): domain Eukaryota; kingdom Metazoa; phylum Arthropoda; class Malacostraca; order Decapoda; family Portunidae; genus Scylla; species Scylla paramamosain. Next base: position 249,390 of record NW_026973740.1, read on the forward strand.
TACTACTACTACTACTACTACTACTACTACTACTTCTACTAATTCTATTGCTGCTATTACTTCTGTTGTACTACTACTACTACTACTACTACTAATACTAATACTACTCAAAGGAGACCATGTAGCCAGTTGTCATTCATTATATACTGACACAACTAGCTCTCCTTAACAGGTGATCTTGGAACCTCAGGAAAACAACAAGCAGCAAGTGAGTTGGAATGGCTAGAACCAGAGGATGGGGGGTGTGCGTCCAGGGAGTTGAGGAGTGCCACTGCTTCAACTGATGCTGTGGGGCCTTGAGGCAGAGGGTCCACCAGGTGTGTGTGTGTGTGTGTGTGTGTGTGTGTGTGTGTGTGTGTGTGTGTGTGTGTGTGTGTGTGTGTGTGTGTGTGTGTGTGTGTGTGTGTGTGTGTGTGTGAGTGTGTGTATGTGTGTGAGAATGTTTCCCTACTTGTGGTGAATGGTAAGGAAAAAGAGTGTGTGGTGGTGTGTGGTGTGGCCTTGCTTGTGGCAGATGCATTGGGGAGTGTGTGGTGGTGTGTGGTGCATGATCCTCACTTCTGGTTGATGCCCTGCAGAGGAAATATAATCAGCATAGTATTTATTGCTGTGTGTGTGTGTGTGTGTGTGTGTGTGTGTGTGTGTGTGTGTGTGTACATTCACTGCAGGGCCTTCAATATTGGAGATTATGAAATATATGATAAATTGTGTGTGTGTGTGTGTGTGTGTGTGTGTGTGTGTGTGTGTGTGTGTGTGTGTGTGTGTGTGTGTGTGTGCGCGCGCGTGCATGTGCGTGTGCTTGCGTGAGTGCGTGTGCGTGCTTGGGCGTGAAAGTGTGTGTGCGTGGGCGTGAGTGCATGTGCGTGCGTGGGCGTGAGAGTGTATGTGCGTGCGTGAGCGTGAGAGTGCGTGGGTGTGAGACTGCGTGTGTGAGAGTGCGTGAGTGCGTGTGCGTGCGTGGGCGTGAGAGTGCGTGGGCGTGCGTGTGCGTGAGGGTGCGTGTGCGTGTGCGTGAGAGTGCATGGGCGTGAGAGTGCGTGTACGTGCGTGGGCGTAAGAATGTGTGTGTGTGAGTGCGTGTGAGTGGCATGAGTGCGTGTGCGTGTGCGTGGGCGTTAGTGCGTGTGCGTAAGTGGGCGTGAGAGTGTGCGTGCGTGGACGTAAGTGCGAGGACGTGCGCGTGCGTGAGAGTGCGTTTGCGTGCGTGGGCGTGAGAGTGCGTGTGTGTGAGAGTGCGTGGGCGTATTGTTGAATTAGTAGTGGGTACATAAGAACATTTGAAGCCTCAATAATAATAAGAATATTTTAAAACGAATCACTGATGGAAGATTGGGTGGGTGTGTCTGTAGGGAGTGTATGGTGGGTGGGTGGGTGGGTGGATCTGGTGTAGTGGGTGGTGGATGGGTGGGCTGGTGGAGGTGGATGGGTGGGTGGATGTGTTTGGGTGGGTGTGGCTGGATTGGTGAAATATAGGGGGTGGCTGGGTGGGTGGGTGTCAGTTTGTGGGCAGGTGGAGGAAAAGAACATTATTATTTGTATCATTTTAATTCGTACCAACAAATTCAATACATACATAAATAAATAAATAAATTAATTAATAATTAAATAAATTAATAGTTAGATAAATAAATAAATAATCAAATATAATCCAATAACTACTTTTCATTAACTTGCAGAAATAATAATAATAATAATAATAATAATAATAATAATAATAATAATAATAATAATAATAATAATAAACTCTCGTAATCGTAATAGTAATTTAATATATAATTCGTACAATTACAAAGACAATTACACCACAAAGCTGGCGAGGCGAGTTATTTAATTACACTTACGACAGATTACACAACAAATAATATCCAAATCAGTCTTTTTGTCAGTCTTCAACAGCTTTCGTCACTTCAACCTTCCAAGCTGCTTAAAAATAATGTATATAATTCACAACAATTGTAATCTCTTCAACACCCATACCTGCTCTGTTTTAAAGGGCTCTACTTGAGTTTACGAGTGTTTTTAAGAACATAAGAACATAAGAAATAAGGGAAGCTGCAAGAAGCGACCAGGCTTACACGTGGCAGTCCCTGTATGAAACACACCTACCTATTTCCATCTGTTATCCCCATCCATAAACTTGTCTAATCTTCTCTTAAAGCTCTCTAGTGTCCTAGCACTAACTACATGATTACTGAGTCCGTTCCACTCATCTACCACTCTATTTGAGAACCAATTTTTTCCTATCTCCTTCCTAAACCTAAATTTTTCAAGCTTGAACCCGTTATTTCTTGTTCTACCCTGGTTGCTGATCCTAAGAATTTTGCTTATTGCTCCCTTGTTATAACCCTTATACCACTTAAAGACTTCTATCAGGTCCCCTCTTAACCTACGTCTCTCTAAAGAATGTAAATGTAACAGCTTCAACCTCGCCTCGTAAGGAATATTCCTCATCCCCTGTATCCTTTTAGTCATTCTCCTCTGTACTGATTCTAATAGACCTATATCTTTCCTGTAATGTGGGGACCAGAACTGCACAGCGTAGTCTAGATGAGGTCTGACCAGCGCCAAGTATAACTTTAATATTACTTCCGGCCTTCTACTTTTAACACTCCTAAAAATGAATTCTAGTGCCCTATTTGCCTTGTTTCTGGCTTCTATGCATTGTTTCCCTAGACGGAGTTCAGAGCTAACTATAACTCCTAAATCTTTCTCGTACCCTGTACCTACCAAAGTTTGGTTGTCTAATGTGTACCTATTGAATGGGTTTCCTCTACCTACGCTAAGCACTTTACATTTATTGATATTAAATTGCATTTGCCATCTATCCGTCCATTCATTCATTCTATCTAAGTCTGCCTGCAAGGCGATGGCATCCGATTCTGACCTAATTAATCTACCTATCTTTGTGTCATCCGCAAATTTACTAACATCACTACTAATTCCACTATCCAAGTCATTGATATACATAAGAAATAACAATGGCCCTAATACTGATCCCTGTGGCACCCCACTAATTACATGACCCCACTCGGATTTCGAGCCGTTTATTATCACTCTCTGTCGCCTGTTACCAAGCCATGACCCTATCCAGCCTAACACCTTCCCATCTATCCCGTGTGCCCTAACCTTTCTCAGGAGGCTTTGATGGGGTACCTTGTCAAATGCTTTACTAAAGTCCAGATATAAGATATCATAACTATCACCATTATCTACTGCCTCGTACACCTTACTGTAAAAACTTAACAAGTTTGTCAGGCAAGACTTCCCCTTCGTGAAGCCATGCTGTGACTGATTTATCAAGTTATGTTTGTCTAAATGTTCCCTAATGTTCCTCGCTATTATTGACTCTAACATTTTACCTACAACTGAAGTTAAGCTGACAGGTCTATAATTAGACGCTAAAGTTTTGGGTGTGTTTAAGGCTCCATTGGCAGACACACAACATTTCCACTGTATTTGTAGAGGAATCAATAAAAATACAATATTTCCTACATTATACGTACATAAAGGTGTCTCTCTCTCTCTCTGTGTGTGTATGTGTGTGTGTGTGTGTGTGTGTGTGTGTGTGTGTGTGTGTGTGTGTGTGTGTGTGTGTTGAGGGAGACGTCATTTTTTATTTATTTTTTTCGTTATATATATGTTGTCATAGATTAAGCTTGTGTAATTTACATAATATCAACGCCAATAAATAACTGAAGTCGATTCATATAGCAGTAAATGTTAACACTATCGTAAAAATATTATAAGTTTTTAATAGTTAGATCAATTCAGTTTTTCTTTAGTTGGCGTTAAAATATCACGTTTTCTCTAATACTCCAATTTCCTAGATGGCCGCCGCCCACGCCTTGGAAATCATGGGGTCGAAAGTCTTGTAAATATACATGTTAATAGCGACCATATTGTCCTTATCTATATAGTGTTTTTGTTTTTTCCTTTTTTCTTGAACTTCTTGCACTAAAAACTGATAATTAATAGTACAAAACACCACGAAATAATAGATAAAATAGAAGAGACGCTTGCATTATCCTGAAAACTGTTTAAAATAGTATTGGAAGATTAATTTAATAATTTTTTTTAAGTTTGAGTTAAATTTTTTTTTTTTGTTTTCTCTAATGCAAGACAGCCGCCGTTTTCTTTTATTTCCCTTAATTACAAACAGCAGGGTCGAAAATTCTACAAATTCCATAAGTCATTATGCTATTATTATTATTTTGTTGAAATTATTTTTGTTTCCCACAAATGCTCCACTTATATTACTAATGTATCTGTATGTATGTATGTATGTGTGTATGTGTGCGTATGTATATCTGTATGTATGTATGTATGCGTGCGTATGTACGTGTATGTACATGTATGTGTATATGTATGTATATATGCTTAAATGTATATGTAAATAAGTGTATGTGTGTATGTGTGTGTATATGTATACTTGTGTGTGTGTGTGTGTGTGTGTGTGTGTGTGTGTGTGTGTGCATGTAATTAACGTTATTTTATTTACTTATTTATTTATTTTTTATTTATTTATTTATTTTTTTTTTTTTTTGTGTGTGTGTGTGTGATAATGTATGTTTTTGAAAAGGATGATTGACATGAAAGCGTGAGTGCTCTCTGTGTGACAATGGCTCAATTCAAACAAGTCTGCACGAGCTGCGGCTCAACACAATTTGATACAAAATGAAAATGTTACAGTAATTCTTGTATTAATGTTATAAAGCAATAAACATTACTTACACACACACACACACACACACACAAATTATAAAGAGATTATTTAAAATTGTTCATTTAAAACCCAAAGGAGTAAAAAAAATCGAGTGATTATTTTGTGGAAAGGAAAAAAAATGTCAGAAAATGAAGATTAAAGTATATTGGAAAGAAATAGACTAAAATACGTTATTGCTAAGAAAAATAATGTACTTAACGATTTTTCTATTTATTTTCATTAGTGTAATAGAAAATTCCTTAATAATTTCCACCTACTTGAATTATTCTTATCAAAACTGTGTAACGCAAAATCGTGACTATTTATTAGGTAGACCATGTAATGAGTGAAGAAATACGCCATGCCGTCAGTAAAAGCACAGGCCACCGTGACGACCTCGCACCAGTCAAGATAAGAAGACTGGGAAGTGGGAAGGCCATGACGCAACACCCTGCTGCCCTTCCACTGCGGTATGCAACAATTCACAACACTAAAACAACGTACGTTCCCCTCATCACCATCTGCAGGAAACAAAAGGCATAGAAAGGAATAGATTTTGCAATTTAGAAGAAAATATGTCTCGGAGTGGTTAGTGATTAAAAGATGTGTCAAATAACAGTGAAAGGGTTACAGACACTCAGAAGGCGCAGTCCAGGGAGGTGGAAGGTGAGAAAGTCTGACCACTCCTCCTCCTCCTTAAAAGAACATGAGAACTTAAGAAAATAAGGAAAGTTGTAAGAAGCCATCAGGTCTACACGTGGCGGTCCCTGTACGAAACACACCTCCCTATTTCCACCTATCGTCCCCATCCAGTCTAACCCTTCAAACTACCGCCTTATTGCTGACAGGCCAGTTCCAGAGTCACCCTTTTTCCTCTTGCTAGCTAACCAACAAAAGTGCTTTAGCCGTCATCAGGTTCCACAATCAACTTTGCACACTGCTTGTCGTTTTGGGGAGTACCGAAAATTTGAACTGGTAAGGCAAAAGAGTCAATTCCACAGTCTTTTCGTAAGCTATCAACCAAACACGCTTCCTAAGTTGGTAAGCTCCCGAACAAATAAGAGGAGTGTTTCGTTTGAATAGCTTACGAAGAGACTAAAACTGACCCGGTATATTCACTCGTGGTCTCGTCTGTCCTCGTCATATATAGAGAGAGTCACGGCATGTCCATTTAAGCAAATCCTGACCCCGCTTCTTGATGGTGATAGTGCACTGAAGAAGTAAGTTGACATACGCAGGGCACAGTAAGCGTGGAGCCAGTGATACACGGACAATTAGGAAAGCAGAATGTCAACGAAAGGATGGTAAAACAAGACAGTGCTCACAGATTCATTAGAGTTGGAGAGAAGAGAGAAGTGTTGCTCGGGTGACCTGGAATAGACAAAAATGATGATGCGTATAGGATGTTTGGAAGACATTTGTACTGCAGTATTACCGGAAATAGATTATGATGGTGGTGGTGGTGGTGGTGGTGGTGATGAAGAGGAGGAGGAGGTTGTGGTGATTGTGATGAGAAAGATGGAGATTATGATAATGGTGATAATGATGGTGAGGAGGAGGAGATGAGAGAGAGAGGAGGAGGAGGACGAGGACGAGAAAGAGGAGGAAGAGTAGGAGGAAGAGGAGGAGATGAGAGAGAGAGGAGGAGGAGGACGAGGACGAGAAAGAGGAGGAAGAGTAGGAGGAAGAGGAGGAGATGAACAAATTTCTAATGATGAGGAGGCGGAAGAGGAAGAGAATATGTTGATGATGAAGAGGAGGAAAAGAAAAACGAGGAGAAAAAAGAGGAGGAAGAAGAGGAGGAAAAAAGAACGAGGAGGAAGAAGAAGAGGAGGAAGAAGAAAAGAAAGATGAGGAGAATGATGATGATTACGATGACAATGACTGCAACACAGCTCCACAAATCGCAGTGGTGGTGGTGGCACTGAGTGTTTACCCACCCAAACAATAAACAAATACATAAATATAAATAGATAGAAAATAAATAAAAGATAAAGAAAAATCATACGAATAGAAATTATGCTCTCTCTCTCTCTCTCTCTCTCTCTCTCTCTCTCTCTCTCTCTCTGACACACACGCACACACACACACACACACACACACATCTAGGATTAATGTTCCGTGTGGAGTCTGGCAACGTAACGCTTCAATGTATGACTCGAGTCAGCGCGGGTTAGTCTCACGTGACAATAAAGGCCATTGAATATAAGTACGTCCCCTGGAGAGTTTATATTACACCTCATCTTTAATTCACGTATCCTCCTACACACTAAAGAATGCTATAGATATTTCCCGCACTGTAAGACCGTGGACATTTGGCTTAGCTGCATGAACAATACTCCAAACAACGAACCTTCGAACTGAGACACTGAATCTGTAACTCTCAGCCGCCTTAGTCCTGCTCGCCTCGCCACTGCCGCGTGGTTACGTCAAGACAGCGGGCGGCCGCGTACTAGTTTCCTTAGTACTTGTGCTTCCGTGTCAATACCGTGTGCTGTAAACTGCTGAACGAACTGAGATACTCATTCAGTTTTGGTCGCCTCTCCATTATCTCGTGGTGACGTAAAGGTGACGGCCCGTGTGTTAGTTTCCCCGGTAATTGTGCCTCCGTAACATTACTGTGTGCCGTGGTCGTGAGAACTGCGAGGCGGTGGTGTAGACTGTGCCGTGGAGAGCCGCGGGGTGTTGGAATCGCCTGTCAGTCACCTTGAAGGCGTCATATTCCCTCCCTGCTCTTCCCCGTGTCTTCCTGTCTATGTTGGTAATGTACTAGTCACTATTTTGTGTGCATGTGTTTTGTTTATTTATTATTTGTGCATAGAGGAACTGAAAGGTTAACAGCCTGGCGTGTTTTTGGTCAACCCATATTTTGCGTATTTGTTCAGTCATTTGCTTGTTACTTGGGCATAGAGGAAGTAAGGAAGGTAATAAGCTGCAGTGTTTCTGATCACCTTATGTTCTGCGTATCTGTTCAGTCGTTGTTTATTATTTGTGCATTGAGAAGCTAGTAGGAAACAGGATGCAGCGTCTCCAATCACCACGTATTACTGTAATTAATCTATGTCATGTCTGCTTAAGAGCTTAGCTCAGCAGACTAATGCCTCAACAATACCTGTACATAACTGTTCATTGTATATACTGGTGATATGGCAATAAACTAAACTAAACTAAAAAAAAAAAACTTGTCAACTCTTCTCTTGGCCTCAACATTTCAATTGGTCTCCTTGTTCCTTGATGTTGTTGTTGTTGTTGTTTTATCTGCGCACAGAGGAACCACTAGGCTACAGCGTCTCAGATTACTCATAATCTTCCCCTTTCTTTCCCTGCCCATCACAATCTTAGCTTATTTCTTAGCAATTGAGGTTTTCCATGTTGGTATTATCGTTAGTTCAGTGATGCTACGGATGTTTTCAAGCCACACTTTTGACGATTTGCTCAGATGAAGTGTGTTTTATTAATCACTGGGCGTTTGAAGTTTTTCATGTCCTAACAACCACTGTTCTTATATATATATATATATATATATATATATATATATATATATATATATATATATATATATATATATATATATATATATATATATATATATATATATATATATATATATATATATATATATATATATATATATAGCTAAATGGTCGTATGTTTTTAATCTGATAGCCTCTTGGAGTTTGCATTATTTTCTTGTGTTCTGGTGTGTGTGTGTGTGTGTGTGTGTTATTACGTAGGTGAGTAACAAGATGACAAATACCGCTAGATTCCTTACAGGCTCTTAAGACCTTACTTAAAACAAGCGAAGCTACAAAAATTGATCAGACTTAACGTGGCACTCAATGTACAAACGAATGAACCAAACCTACATATTATTATTTCCACCTATCCCCACTCATGAATATTCCCAATACTGTAAAGTTCCCTATTGACTGTGCACTGCCAACTGCTGAGTGTCTACCATTGAGTGGCGGGGGAAGCAAGGCGAGGGAGGGGCAGAGCTTGGGTAGCGTGGCTCAGGCAATGCAGTGAGCCCCGCAGATCCCACTTGAGCGAGGCAAAGGACGCCTCTCTTGTCTCGCTTGCTGATGGAAGATCCGCTCTCATTCCTGTCCTGACCTGAGGGATTATAACACATAAATGCCCTGCATCAATTCAGCGCTCTCCCAGAGCAGAGAGAGAGAGAGAGAGAGAATTTTCTGAAAAGACGAGAGATTTGAAGAATTTGATAAAGTAGACAGAGATGCCGAGAGACAGGGAGAGAAATGGACAAATCAACAAAGAATAATCAAATGTAATTATACATTAAAAAAAAAAAGTCCCTTCACTAAACATCAACCCTAATCTAATTACTCACTCACTCACTCACTCACTCACTCACTCACTCACTCACTCATTCGATCGCTTAACATGGAGAGGGGAACAATCTAACCTAACCACACTTTCGATCGCCTAGCACACACACACACACACACACAGAGCACCAAGCCAAGCGAAGCCAGACGAAGGCAAGCGGAGCCACTTCAATCATTCAGGCTGGAAGAAAACGAGCTCTCGAGTAAATAAATCTAGCGACCCAGCTGAAGCCTGCCTTAACCTAATCTATTCTAATCTAACTTTACATTACTTTACTTTTGCCTTGCCTTGCCTTGCCTTGCCTTGCCTTGCCTTTATTAAACCTACCTTACGTAACCTAACCTAACCTAACCTTACCTATCCTATATTATCCTATCCTATTCTTTTATATCCAACCCTTACCTGACTTAACATTTCCTAACCTAACCTGACTTGACCTAAACTAACCTGACCTGACCTGACCTTACCTGACCTTACCCAACGTAACCTTACCTGCCACCTCTCTCTCTCTCTCTCTCTCTCTCTACACGTGTCTTCCTTTCATCTCTAATGCAATCTCTTGTTTCTAGATACGAAAGGAAGCAACTTTTTCAACTTTTATTTCTTCAAAGAGTGGAATTCATTACAAAAACTCGATTACTTTTTGTCCCTTTCAACTTGTTAATTTACCTGTTGACTGGTTGAGTGGCTGGCTGGCTGGCTGACTGACTGACTGAATGAATGAATGATTGGCTGACTGATTAACTAATATAAGAGAGAGAGAGAGGGAGAGAGAGAGAGAGAGAGAGAGAGAGAGAGAGAGAGAGAGAGAGAGAGAGAGAGAGAGAGAGAGAGAGAGACGAAGGAAGCTGTTTAAAGTCTGAAGAGAACACTTGTAGAAGGAAGAGGGTCGAGGGGAAGACAGAATTATTAGCGAGACAGCAAACAGTGGCAGCAGGAGAGGAGAATGTGATGGAGAGAAACACCGTCACTCGCACGTTCACTCCGCCAACCCCTAACTTGTCAATCAACAGAAGGAAATTTCGATGTGCACTGTGCATGGCAACGTGGTCCTGACGAAGAAGGAATGAGGCGCACTTTATTTTTTAGGTTAACGGCAGTTGTACAAGTAAAGTCACCCCTTTCTCTCATTAGAGTTTCTTCTTCCTTTTCTGTTCCGCTGCTCTCGTCTCTTCCCACTTACTCTCTCCTCCCTCATTTCAGGCCTGCCCAGTCAAGATACAGCTCCTAATGAAAGGAGAGGAGAGGAAAGAACTTCTCCTCTCCTCTCCTCTCCTCGTCTCTTTTCTTCTCTTTTCTTTTCTTCTCTTTACTCTTTTCTCTTTACTTTCTTCTTCTATTTACACTTTTCTTCTCTTTACTCTCTTCTCCTCTCCTCTCCTCTCCTCTCCTCCCCTCCCCTCTCCTCTCTCTCTCTCTCTCTCTCTCTCTCTCTCTCTCTCTCTCTCTCTCTCTCTCTCTCTCTCTCTCTCTCTCTCACGCGCGCGCGCGCGCGCGTGCCCTCTCTTTTCTCCGTCAGTATTAATTTTTTTTTTTATCTTATATATTTTTCTTCTTTACTTAGGTTCTTTTCCCTACTTCTCTTCCACTCTGTTCAGGCTTTTTTTTTTTACTGTGATATTTTAGTTTGCATGACAATCTCAAGTCCCAGTGTGTGAGTCAGTGCACATAATATCTCTTGCCTTACCAACATGCCGCCTTCTCCTACACAAGCAACATCCAGTACGTGTGTTAGATAACTTACTCTTTCAACAACTTTTCATAGGTACAGTCAGTCATTGTTGATGTTGAGAACACTAGTGAGGAAGGACACTGTGACAAACAGGAGGCAGGAGGTGAAGGGAACAAGGCATGAGAAGAAAGACTTTTATTTATGCTCTTCTTCTGTAATCCTCTGAGGAAGCCATTAAGAAATTACTAGTCAGGAATAAAGCTGTCATTTCCTGACCTGGGTTGCCTTTACCACTCACATCTTCATCCAGAACACTGTTAAAAATTACTTCCATGGACACAGGAAAGAGAGAAGAGGTAGTTAGTATTGTCATTCCTACGAAATTACTAGTCAGGAATAAAGCTGTCATTTCCTGAGCTGTGTTGCCTTCACCACCTACGTCTCCATTCAGAACACTGTGAAGCATTGCTTCCATGGACACAGGAAGTAGAGAATAGGAAGTTAATATTGTCCTTTCTTTGCTACAGAACTTTATTTGTACAATTGCATTAAACCTTTTTATCGCTACAGTCACCTTTCGCTGGCATTCCAAACACTGCTGTTCACGGGGGAAGTTTTCTCATATTAGTGTTCTGTCCGGAAGGTCTACAATTTGACACCGCTTCTTGGGATAATTTCTTACGTAAATATATGTCTAGTTATTTGTACAGGAGATTCCAATAATGGGGAGAGAGAGAGAGAGAGAGAGAGAGAGAGAGAGAGAGAGAGAGAGAGAGAGAGAGAGAGAGAGAGAGAGAGAGAGAGAGAGAGAGGTAACGGGGTGAGTGAAAGAGGATGTAGAGAGAAGGGAATATGTTTCTAAGGAAAGCATCTTTTCAAACCGTGACGATCGTCTATTGGTTGTGATGGAAGCAATTTGTGCCTTTTAGTATGTGTGATTCTTTGTGTTTTTTTTCTTTTTCTTTAATTGGTTCGCCTGAGGTACGTTTTTGTATTAGCTGCAGGTGTTTGTTTTGTTTGTGTTTACCGTTTGTTTTTAAGGGAGACTGATTGGCTGACTGTGATTTTTATGTTTTCTTCCTCATATTCCTGTTGGTGTGTGTGTGTGTGTGTGTGTGTGTGTGTGTGTGTGTGTGTGTGTTAGAGAGAGAGAGAGAGAGAGAGAGAGAGAGAGAGAGAGAGAGAGAGAGAGAGGAGAGAGAGAGAGAGAGAGAGAGAGAGAGAGACTGCCTCATACCACACACACACACACACACACACACTAAAAATAATTTATTCATTCTACAGTGAAAAGAATATATGAAACATACATCAGTGTTACTACTACTACTACTACTACTACAACTACTACTACTACTACTACTACCACCACCACCACTACCCACCACTACCACCAATACCCCAGTAACACTTGTAATACAAACCCCAACAAACAACAAACTACATCAAAAACCCACAACACACAACACACAGTGGAGATAATCAAGTCTCCCAGGTCACAGCTTAGCCAATACTCACCCCTTGAATTTAATCCCTGATGGTCAGAAGCTTCGCCCATCGCCACGCGCCTCGCCCTTCATAAAATTGGGAATGGTGACAAAAAGACCGATAACTAGAGAGGGCAGGGATTACCGTCATTAATGCTGCTGGGCTGGAAACAATAGGGAGGGCGGTATCTTGATTGTTGGCAAGGTGGTTAATTTGATGGAGGAAAGATTGGATTAGGTGGGAGAGAGCAGACAGTGGCCTGTTTGTTTACGAGTAGTCGGGTGAAAGAGACTGGCTAACTATTGAGTGTGGTTAAGTAGAGTGAACAGAGGAGACTAGCTGGGTGGAGGAGAGTACACCTAGTAAATTAGTTGGGATAGGAAAGACATTATCCATTGAAGTGGAAGAGAGGAGAAATACTAGGTACCTAATTAAAAAAAAAAAAAATGCCTGTTAAAAAGGTGAGACAAAGGAGACATTACCTCGTTACATCGAACATAAGAGAAAGTAGTTAGTTAGGATAGAAGAGACAGTGAGTGGGTAGTTAGATGGGATACAGGAGGGTGGTCAGTTGATTAGATGGGATAAAGGAGAACATGGCTCTTTAATATTTTTGGACAGTTACTTGTGAATTAAGTGGAACGAAAGAAACAATGGCTAGATAATTAATTGGGATAGAGGAGAACGTATTTGGGTAGTTATGTGGAATAAGTTAGACCGTGGTGTGTTGTTAGCAGAAGTGTTACATGAGGAAGAAAGAAAAGAGTAGGAAGAGAAGTTAAAAGTATAAAGGGATAGTGTGGGAAGAAGAAAAGAATAAGTAGGAGAAAGAGAAGGAAAAATATATAAAAAGTAAAGAAACCTCTAACAATTAGCAGAAATATTATATGAGAAGAGATAAAAACATATGAAGAGAAGCTCACAGAATGGCAGAGTAGCGCATGATGGAGAAAAAAAAAAAATAATTAGGAAGAGAAGGAAGAGAAGAACAATAATACATAAAAAAAGAATAAATAAATGAAACCTCCGGCAAGGCACACTGGATGCAGCTGGACAAATTCACGGAACTGCAACAGAATCCACAGCAACATTGCAACCATTATTTACCTTCCCTTTATGCCCACGTGGGAATGTATTGAAGCCGAGACGATGCAAAGGAAAAGGAAAGTAGTATTCCATATGTAGATTGATTCCACAAGTTGTGGTGCGCGAGTGTTCATTCCTGGCTGACCATGAGGCGACCAGCGCTGAGAGAGGAGTCTTTATTGAACCTCCTAGGCGAGAAGCGACCGAGGTACAAAAGAGAGGACGGTGAAGGACACGTGTTTCTGTACGTTTCCAGCAACACCGTGGAGGTTCAATGATAATGTGATGCCATAAGAGGTTTTACTGTGTGTAGGATGTTGGATTTTACGATGTTTATGTTTGTTTTTATTTTATCATCTGTGTAAATGTAGTGACACGTGTGCTTGTATGTTAACAGTAATGATGCTTCTGCTTCATTATAAACTGGATGACACATCAGGAGTTAAACTTCATAAGATAGAGGATTTTACTTTTTTTTTTTTTTAATCATCTGTGTAAAGTAGTGTGACAGTAACACGTGTTCTTGTATGCTAGCAGTAATAACACATCTGTTTCATTATAAGCTGGATGACACAAGAGAATTTAAAGTTTATAAGTTGGAGAATTTTTGCGTTTCATTGCCAAGGAATTAAAAAAATCATCTGAGTGTATCCAAGGACACGTTGTCTGATACGCTTTCACAAATAACACATCCGTTTCGTTACAGTCTGGAGAACACAAATGTTAGTGTTCATAAGAAATGTTTATATAATCAAGTAGTTCAAGATCATTTTTTTTTGTTTTGTTTTGTAAGAGAGGCACTGGTGAAGAGCAACAAAGGGAGAAACAAAGGCCCATTCATGTGCCAATCCCTAAAGAAAATTATTAAAAATATAATCCAAAATTGGAGGATGTGTCTTGAAACATATCTCCTCAAAGACATTCATTCATGGGGAGTGGGGCGCGACAGAAGCAGGCAGGCAGCTCCAGAGTGGTTATGTCTTCTCAAAGACATTCATTCATGGGGAGTGTGGCGTGACAGAAGCAGGCAGGCAGCTCCAGAGTGGTTTCAGCCTGGGACACTTGTTGTGGTGCGTTTTCAGTAACATTGTGATCTGGATGCCACTAAGGGATTTAAAATTTGTGATATATTTTCTTCCATCATGGAGTTATAAATTATATGGAGTTAAACATCCGCCATGATTTACTACATCTTTGTTATTTTCTGACTAATTATAGAAGATTTGTTCTGCGCATTCTGGATAAAGGATGTGAGGAAGTTCAGAAATTTATTGTGCAGAAAGGATTAAATGCTTTCTTTCTTCAATAATGCGAGTGTTGTCAAACGGCACAGAGTTGATGAAGCAGCTGAGGTACAATGCTTGTTAAACTACCACTGGAATCTTGAAGTCCTTCACAGAAGGAACAAGATAGGTAATTGAGCTGTTAATGCCGAGTCATGAGGAAGCTTAAAAAAAAAAAAAAAGAAAAGGCACATTTATAGGTGGGGATGATAGGTGGAAAAAGGTAGGTGTGCTTCATACAGGGACTGATACGTGTACACTTGATGGCTTGTTGCAGCTTGCCTTTTGTTCTTGTGAGAGAGAGAGAGAGAGAGAGAGAGAGAGAGAGAGAGAGAGAGAGAGAGAGAGAGAGAGAGAGAGAGAGGGGGTGAGAGGAAGGGAGACCAATATATCTAAAGGTGGTGTTGAAGAAAATTATAATCCTGAAAAGAGTTCCAGAGTTTGCCGCTGAAAGAGGTGGAATAGTGGATGCATTTTTAAATTCTTGCGTTAGTGAGTTGAACAGTCAATTGATAAGAATAAAAATTGAAGTTATTAGGTATGTGAAAACACGATATCTCGTGCATTAATAAAGTGGACATAATATGATCAAAATAAAAAAAATAGAAAATCGTTAAGAGATGGAAATTCGACGTCAGACAGAGAATTCTTAAGTTTTCCAGTGAATGGTGAGAGTGAATATACCGGTGAACTCTTGCGCTAGTAAGGTGCACAGAATATAGGTAGTAATAAGCAGATAATCATAGGACTGTGGGAATACAGCATCAAACAGAATTCCTGAGTTTGCTAGTGAAAGATGTGAGAGTCAAAATACTGCTTAACTCTTGCATTACTAAGATGGACAGAATAAGAATAAATACAAAGCCGTAGGGACGTGGAAATAAGATGCCAAAGAGAACTTCTGAGTGTGCCAGTGAAAGGGTGAATGCATTGTTTAACTCTTGCATTAGTAAGGTGGACAAAATAAGAATAGACATAAACTCGTAGTGATATACAAGTACGATATCACACAGGGAATTCCCCAAGTTTATCAGTGAAAGAAGCGATTGATGTTAACACACGAATCATTGCTTTCTGAAGAGGAATAACTACGAGAAGGGAACAACACTATTGCAACCCTCACTGACGGGCTGTAGCTGTTATTCAAATATAATGGTCAGTTTGTGAGTGTAAGGCACACCACCTCAAGCGGCTCTCTCTTAATTGATGAAGCGAAGAAGATTACTGACTCACAGATGTAGAACAATGTGCTCTCAACTTTACAGTAAAGGCAGAGTTTACCGCTTGTAAAATTGTGCTGGAATCGGATAGACGTGCATAATACAGCATCATAATACGTAGATTATAGATGTACAGAGGGTGATTCGTAGATACCTAGGCAGATAGATAGACAGATAGATACATACATATATACATACATAGAAAGATAAATAGAGAGATATATAGAGAGAGTTTAAAAGATTCGCTACACTACACAATCACACAAGAAATACACTACACACTACACTACACACGAGAGAGAGAGAGAGAGAGAGAGAGAGAGAGAGAGAGAGAGAGAGAGAGAGAGAGAGAGAGAGAGAGAGAGAGAGAGAGAGAGGTTTAACACATAAGCAGTGCTCGTTTCCAGTTTCTTGGATGAAAATACAAAATGTAAAACTTAATTCATCTCATAAAATGAATGAGAGAAAAAGAAAGGAACATTTTGAAATTTTAATGAGAAAATTATAGCCAGACGTCAGCCAAGTGAATGAAATGTGCGAGAGAGAGTTAGAGAGAGAGAGAGAGAGAGAGAGAGAGAGAGAGAGAGAGAGAGTTAATGGGTAGGCTATTTCTCAACCTGTAAGATAAATAAATGTTGGAAAAATTACATTTACTTTTGTGAATCTCTCTCTCTCTCTCTCTCTCTCTCTCTCTCTCTCTCTCTCTCTCTCTCTCTCTCTCTCTCTCTCTCTCTCTCTCTTCCTTTCTTATAATATCTTCTAATTCGTTGTTCACCTTATCTCCTCCTTTTCCTTTCTTCAACTTTCCTCATATCCTTTTCCTTTTTATCAATTATTCCTCATCGTTTCTCTTCATCACTTTTTCTCCCAATCCTTCCTTTATTATTTTCCTCCCTCCCTCCCTCCCTCCCTCCCTCCTTCCTTCTTTCTTTTCTTACTTGCTTATTTTCATTCCTTCTCCATTATTTTCATCTTATTATTTTTCCTCCTCCTTCTCCTCCTCCTCCTTCTGCTCCCTCAAATATGATATTAATACTGTATTTTCTTTCCAACGAGATCAGCTTTTTTTTTTTTTTTATTATTCCGACATGGGTAATTTCTCCATTTTCTATGAAGACCGGCTAGGGATACCGTTTTCTTTCTTCATGAGAGAGAGAGAGAGAGAGAGAGAGAGAGAGAGAGAGAGAGAGAGAGAGAGAGAGAGAGAGAGAGAGAGAGAGAGAGAGAGAGAGATAGGAAGGAATAGGACTATCTTTCGCTAATTCTCTCTCTCTCTCTCTCTCTCTCTCTCTCTCTCTCTCTCTCTCTCTCTCTCTCTCTCTCTCTCTCTCTCTCTCTCTCTCTATCTGTGTGTGTGTGTGTGTGTGTGTGTGTGTGTGTGTGTGTGTGTGTGTGTTTGTGAGAGAGAGAGAGAGAGAGAGAGAGAGAGAGAGAGAGAGAGAGAGAGAGAGAGAGAGAGAGAGAGAGAGAGAGAGAGAGAGAGAGAGTCTGCTCTGTATGTAATGAAGGCTAAGTGATGAAAAAGGTCAGTCAGGCGAGAGTGCTGCTCAGGTAAAGTCATTAACATAATTAACTTTGCTGCAGCGTAAATGAAGTGAAAATGTTACTTACCTGGTTAATAATTGCGTATTTTTGTGGCTTGCTTTGATATTTTTACGTATATATGATAAGATAGAGGGACACGTGAAATTAGAAAAGAAAATATAATAATTGCTCCGCCTAAAACTTGTTAAGCTTTGTATTGTTCATCTGATTTTTTATTTTATGCCAGAGGTTTATTTTCACTTTGCTAATTTTACGTCTAGATAAGAAGGTTAAGGAGTACAAGGAGCAGGAAATAATGTGATAATTTTACGTCTAGATAAGAAGGTTAAGCAGTACAAGGAGCAGGAAATAATGTGATAATTTTACGTCTAGATAAGAAGGTTAAGCAGTACAAGGAGCAGGAAATAATGTGATAATTTTACGTCTAGATAAGAAGGTTAAGGAGTAGAAGGAGCAGGAAATAATGTGATAATTTTCTCGCCTAAAACTTGAAATGGGATTCAGATTTTCATTATTTTGATATTAATTCATAGTTTTATTTACTTTTCTTTTGCAGTGATCTACTCTTATGTTGGTATTTTAACGTATAGATGATGAGACTCAGAGATGTACGTGGGAGTGGAAAAGAATATGCAATAGGATTGTGATGTGTATTAGTCTGTTGGTGGTAGTTCGCAGTGTTGTTGTGTGTCCAGTGGCGGTTGTTGTTGTTGTTGTTGTTGTGGTGGTGGTGTTCAGAAGCAGTGTTGTGGTACTCAACGCTCTCATTGCTGCTAAAAACATTGTTATTAATTACTTTTACCTTCATAACATCCAGTATTCTTATTACTTTACACAACTATTATAATTATAGCCACCACTACTTCTACTACTACTACTATTACTACTACTATTACTACTACTGCTACTACTTTTTTTTTTACTACTATAATACCTCCACCCCATGTTTATTGATGTGTCAATTAGGGGCTCCATTACTTGGAGGTCATTAGCCCCAGCTCCCGCTAATGACTGTGGCATCCAACCATATCTAATACTCTATAATATAAACATTAGTTGTTAACTATAAATTCATTCTACCTCTACTCTATCTACTCTTATGCCACTCTCCACCACTGTAGCCTCGCAGTCGAGGCCTCCTAAGTCTGCAGGTATGGGAGTGGAATGCCTTGTCCCCCTGAGACACAGGAGGGCAGATCTGAGGAGGGAGAATGAGAGACGGCACCTCATCCATGCGACGACATGGCTCCTTGGCTGGTGCTTCTTTTCTGCCATTAGGTCGGCTAGTCTTGAGTAGAAGCACTGAGCCTTGGAGCCCATCCCGCCAGATGTGGTGAAGACCAGAGGTGTGAAGCTGCCCTGGTCAACGTGTTGGATTCTCTCCCCATACGCTCGGATCTTCTCCTGCTCATTCTTGCGGTGGGCGGCCTCCAGGGAGAGTTCGTGGTGACAGGCGGCCATCGGGTCAAAGATCCGTATGTCCATGAATGCTTTCTGTCCCCTTGTCCAGAACCCTCGTGCACTGACGTCGACTCGAGCCTACTGCTACTACTACTACTACTACTACTACTACTATTACTACTACTACTACTACTACTGTTACTACTACTACTACTACTACTACTACTACTACTACTACTGCTACTCCTACCACTACTACTATTGTTATTGCTACTACTACTACTACTACTACTACTACCACTTTTATGATAAGCTGTTATTGTAACCACCACCACCACTACTACTACTACTACTACTACTACTACTACTACTACTACCACTTTTATGATAAGCTGTTATTATAACCACCACCACCACCACCACCACCACTACTACTACTACTACTACTACTACTACTACTACTACTACTACTACTACTACTACTATTACTTTTACTACTACTACTACTACTACTACTACTACTACTACTACTACTACTACTACTACTACTACTACTACTACTACTACTTTTACTACTACTACTACTACTACTGCTACTGCTACTACTACTACTACTACTACTACTACTACTACTACTGCTACTTTTACTATTACTATTACTTTTACTACTACTACTACTATTATTTTTACTACTACTACTACTACTACTACTACTACTACTACTACTACTACTGCTATTATTACTACCAGTACCACTATTACAGGCATCACCACTCCACTTCCTGTAACACTTCACGGATTCACTCTCACATTTTCCATTTTTACGATAATTTCAAAACCTTCACCTACTCTTTTCTCAATTTTTAAACATTAATATAGTGTTACATGTAATCTGAGAAAATTGCTGGACGAGAGAGAGAGAGAGAGAGAGAGAGAGAGAGAGAGAGAGAGAGAGAGAGAGAGAGAGAGAGAGAGAGAGAGAAAGGAACAAAAGCGAGACGAAAGAATGAAGTAGTGCATGAACTTCAAAATGTTTAGTGACTCCGTCTCTCTGTGAGTCTGAATTGTGATTTTCAAGGAGCCCAGGTGATTTTGTGTCGCCTTGTTTTGTTTTGGAAGTGTTTGGCTGATTTTTTTCTTTTTTTGTTTGCATGAATTCCTGTATGTGTGTGTTTTAGCGCGAGTTTTTGCTTGAAAGATCATTGTTTTATGTGTGTCTTGGAGGGAAGATGTGTGTGTGTGTGTGTGTGTGTGTGTGTGTGTGTGTGTGTGTGTGTGTGTGAAATGTTTGGTATTCTCTTCCTTGTTTGCTATTCATAAATTTGTTCGATAACCATCGTTTTGACATGAAATACATTTTGCTTGTGTTATCTCGTATACTCACTCCTACATACGCGCGCGCGCGCACACACACACACAGGCAAATTCAAAATGGTTTATGAAAAGTCGTATTTTTTACTACTACTAATAATGTGTGTGTGTGTGTGTGTGTGTGTGTGTGTGTGTGTGTGTGTGTGTGTACACACACAGGAAAATTCAAAATGGTTTATGAAAAGTCGTATTTTTTACTACTAATAATAATGTGTGTGTGTGTGTGTGTGTGTGTGTGTGTGTGTGTGTGTGTGTGTGTGTGTGCGCTACTGTCTCTGTCTGTTTGCCAGTCTGTTTTCTCTATCTGTTTATTTATTTATATGTGTGTGTCTGTCTGTTTCTGCTCTCTCCTTGGACTTTCTACAGTTTCAAGAAGTTGTGTAGTCTTGAGTCTTTGCCAAATGAGAGTAAGAGTTTTCTTTTCCCAAGCTGCTCACCTCTTCCTTGGAGAAGGGAAGGAAGATTGGGAGGGAGAATGGAAGGGAAGAAA